>NW_017673227.1:0-99860 GCF_001879085.1 Nicotiana attenuata
AAAAAGTGTAAGAGATTCTGAAAAAGAAATATTCATTCCATTCGAAGGAATGCTTTTATCCTGTATATACCATGATTGAGCTATAATGGCTTCACTTGACTACGGAAGATGAAAAGCTTGACAGAAGGAATACGGAAGATGAAAAGCGTGAAATAACAGATGTGGGTGTTTAAAGATACGGCGTTTTACTAATCCCTTAAAAGGTGGGATATAATTACTAATCCCTTAAAAGGTGGGATATTTTTAATGGCATATAATGATATTAAAGATTTAAGAAGTAAATAATATTTTATAAAGTAGGTATACAAAGTAAAATAAATAATTTAAAAGTATATGGAGTTAAGTGGTATTTTTAATGGGTAGACCACGTAGATTTCCCTTTTCTTTTGTCTTGAATAGTTGAACTGCTGGGCTTCTTTCCTCTCTAGAGCCGTCCTGCCATAAAGGGAAAAATAGCATGGGCTAGTAAGTTTTCGGACTGATTATTCAAAAATAGTCAGCGTTTGTAAAGTTATTAAAAAATAGCCATCATTTTACTGCAACACAAAAAGTTCCAGCATAATATACTGGAAATCAGTGCACCTGTGCATAAACTTCCAGCATATTATGCCGGAACTCCAACACGCGGAAAGTTCCAGTATAATATACTGGAGTATTATACAAGAACTCCAGTATATTATACTGGAGTGTTTTTCCGGATTTTGAATAGTTTTTTCGTTCAGAGTTATCTTTACATGAAAAGTGGTTAAATTTCGATTACTTTTGAAATTGTGGCTATTTTTGAATGACCACTTATAAATCTGACTATTTTTTAATTTCTCCCGCCATAAAGGGCGTACGTTGTATACTTAAAACTTTACTTCTTATTTCACATTAATATTCATTTCGTACTATCTTCAAGTCATATCAACCTATTAAATATAGGTGTATACACCCAAAGACGGATTTATGTGAAGGGGGTGGGGTACATGCACCCATGCTCCCCTCCCTAGGTTATATATAAAATATTATTTTTTCAATTATGCGGTTAAATATATTTGTTGCCATCCATGCTCAAATAATTGGTTTGGTGCATTGGTGGCTAAGTGCTCCTCTTATCTCCTTTTTGTCCTTAAGATCAGGGGTCCGATCCCCATACAATTCTTTTTGATTAATTACAATAATTAATATATAAATTCTCAATTTCTCACACCCTTTTCAATTACCAACATATCCCTATGCCCTTTCTTTCTTTTCAATTAACAAGCAAATACATTTTTTTTTACATTTTTACAAAAATTCCCTTTTCCCTAGTTCTTTTTTATTTTCTTCTCTTAATCATTCTTTTGAGTACAAAAACTTTGAAATCCCTAAAAGCAAAGTACTCATGACTCGTCTCTCTCGGCTCTGAGGCTCTCAGTGGATTCAAAGCAGGAAAACCCCTGCTCAATATTAAGCGCGCTTTTAAAAACTTTTCTGAATAATTGTTTAGTTTGCTATATAGAGCGTGATATATTTAAAAATATAACTAATGATGTTATTATTGACCGTTTTCAATAAAAACTCGTCGAGGACAATTTTAAAGTGAATGATATTTTTTGCGAATATAGTATTAATATAGTTTGCTCGTCAACTTGCCGTTATCACAAAATTTTATATAATGGAACCAAATATCTATTTTAAAGATAATAGTGCACCCATGGTATTAAAATCCTGGATACGCCTCTGTATACACCCGCACACACCTTGTGTTTAGGAGAATATATTTACGCAGTTAAAAGGAATTTTTCTTTTTCTTTTTGCAAAATTGTGTTGCCAACAGAATCTACTTCTATTACCCTACATCTTGGGAACATCGTATATCGTTGTTGTATAACATCTCAAGGTCATGATGGCATGGTCATGGAAGCAGATCCAGGATTTATAATTGATAAGTCTGTTCATTAAACTTCTTAGCACTCAATTTATATACTGTACGTTTATAATCACGAGTTCAAATATATTATTTGCTGAGATTTTAATGAATTTTAATTTCAAAGACATAATCAGTTTCCGTTGAACCTGTTTCCTAAAGGGCACATCCGCCACTGCATGGAAGGCACTGTAAAGAATAGCAAAAGAAGAGTATTTTTCAGAGATCTTCTGCTAGCACAAGATCGTTAACTAAGACTGAAGGATTCAACTAAAGAAGAGGAAGCTTGAAAAGAGAAGAGAGATTTTTGAAAGTAGAACTTTGTTATTGAAGAATACTTTCTTGAATTTGACTTCATTACAAATCAACAACACACCTCCTATTTATACTTGTCTATGGATGATTCTAGTTAAGATTCTAGATAATGTACAAGGAAGATTCTAGTTAACCTTATCTTCTAACAACACTCTAGAATATCTAGATGTGTCTACTAGATAACCTTATCTTCCCACAATATTCTAGAACATCTAGATGTGTCTATTAAATACATATCAAGGATACTACACTAGGACATTATAGAGAAATCTATGTTTTTCCAAAAAAATCAACTTTACTTTATTTTTCACACTCCCCCTTAAAGTGATTTTTTGGAAGCTATCCCACGCTTGTCGCGGAAGAACTCAACCGATTCTTTAGGACGTGTCTTGATGAAGATCTCAACACTATTTTTCTTGCTCCTCTTTCTTCCCTAATGACTCGAGGTTCTTCAATTGGTCCTACAAAGAAACATGAGTATGTGTTGACGAAATTTTCATCTCTGAAGCGAGTTGGATTGAGAATAGTTCTTTTAGGCCTTCCTAAAACACTTGAATCATCTCCTTGTTGAGTTTCATATCGTTGAGTTCTCGGGCGCCCCCTTTATCTTAGCTCCTCGACAATTGTATTATCTAAATAAGTACTCGTGATGGGCAGATTTGATGCTTCAGGGTTCAAGGGTTTATAACCTGCCCTTCTTTTTCAACTCCATAATACAAAGAGACTTCATCGAATATGACATCTCTTGAAACAACAAAGAGATTAGTTTTAGGATCCATGTACTTCCATCCTTTTTTTCTTTCGTCATATCCGATAAAGATGCATTTTCTTTCCTTGGCATCCAACTTGCTTTGTTGAGAATCTGGAATGCGAACATAACTAATAGAGCCAAAAACCCTGAGGTGTTTCACGCTAGACTTTTCTCCAAACATTAATTCATAGGGAGACTTCATATTGTTTGGAGAAAGCGGCATCATGTTAATCACGTACGCTGCATATTTCATTCCTTCAGCCCACAAGGCTCTAGGTAAATTCTTGGCATGAAGCCATCTCTTACATGTCTCAGTTAAGTGTCGGATCTTCCTTTCAGCCACTCCATTTTGTTGTGCGGTATCAGCGCATGTCAGCTCTCTTTTAATGCCATGCTGACGATAAAAGGAAAGGAACTCATTTGACGTGAACTCACCGTCATTATCAGTTCGCAGTCGCCTTATTCTGGAATCGAGTTCACCTTCAACTGTTTCTTTGAACTCCACAAACTTACTGAAAACTTCTGACTTGTGCTTCACAAAATAAACCCAAGTGAATCTAGTAAAATCATCAATGAAAATTAGCATATAATAATAGCCTGAGGATGAAAGAGTTCTCGTTGGCCCCATCAAGTCACTGTGAATAAGGTCTAGTGGGGCACCTTGACAAGGATCTGTTAAATGGAAGACGATGTGCCTTTCCATATTGACATCATTCACAAACCTCTCCTCCGCCAAAAATTTTTGAGTTAGGCAATTCTTTTACTAGATTCAATTTTACCATGACTTTTAATTTATCCATGCTAAGATTTCCAAGTCTAGCATGCCAAAGATGTGTCTTATCATTGCTACTCATCTTCTCAATATATGAATTAGAGACAGATAAAACATATAAATTGTTAACTCTCTTACCGGAGTAAATAATATCTGCCTCGAGCACCTTAATATTTCGGAGAAACTTCACATCATGTGGGCCAAATAGCAAATAATTTTCAGCATCTACAGGATTTGCAACTGAAAATAAATTTTTCTTCATACCTGGAACATGATAGACACTGTTAAGAGTGATAGAGTCTTCTTGCTTCTCGTTGACTACAACAATTCCTTCCTTCTCCACTTGATGGACTGTATTATCTGTTGTCACAATGACATCATGTCCATTGTATTCGCAAAAGGTAGAGAATTTGGATTGATCTCCAGTGAGATGTTTCCCACATCCTGTATCCATGATCCATTCTCTTTCAAAATTTTTGGAAGCCATGGCATTTATTGCACGAGTCTCCGTTGCGAAGCACTTTTCCTAGTCTTCTTCTTTTTCTTTTTCTTTTTCTTCAGCAGCTTTCTTGGTTTGAGCCATATTGCTTTGGCTCAACAATATCTTTTTATGTGCCCGACTTTTCCACAACAATAACATTTTAAAAGTTTTTTACCGTTACTGGAAGACTCTCCCTTCTTTCCTGGCGAGCTTGAACCACTTGAGGATCAAAAGTGCATGATATCTCTTGATTTCCCTTTAAAGTTCCTCTTATCAGCGACAAGAGCATTTCCTTACCCTTCTTTGATAGATACACCAGCCATCTGTTTGGCTAGTAGCTCTTGTGACGACAACAAATTCTCAAATTCTTCCAAAGATGGTTGTTGAACCCATCCTTGTATCGTTGTAACAAATGAAATATATTCTGGCTTTAAACCACGAATAATAATTCTTCTTATTCGTGCTTCAAAGATAGCCTCGTCCGGATTCAATAGAGAAATTTCGGAACATAGATTTTTAACCTTCAAAAAATACTCGGCGATAGAGAGATTACCTTGAGTGGTGTTAGCTTACTCATTTTTCAAAATCTGTAGTCGAGCTTCATCCTTCTTGTTGAACAACCGAGCGAATGTCCTCCATATTTCATGAGCTGATTTATACCTTATAATATGATCAAATAAATTAGGAGAGATAGACCTCTTTAGGTTAAACTCCGTCTTAGCATTAATCTGCTTCCACTTCTTACGTGCATTGCTATTTCCCGGTGTGTCAGCAGGAGGACTTGTGTTACTCTCATTGACAACTTCCCACAAATCCTCACCAACAAGATATGACTTCATACAAGTCTTCCATACCTTGTAGTTGGACTGGTTCAATAACTCCATCCCCAGTCCATTATCACGACCACACAAATCCATTTAGAGAAACTAGTTGACTCAACCACTAACCCGACCTTGCAAATATATCTAGAAGCCAATATGGCTCTGATACCATGTAAAGAATAGCAGAAGAAGAGTACTTTCCAGAGACCTTCTGCCAGCCCAAGATCGTTAACTGAGACTGGAGGATTCAACTAAAGAAGGGGAAGCTTGAAAAGAGAAGAGAGACTTATGAAAGTAGAACTTTGTTATTTGAAGAAGACTTTCTTGAAGTTGGCTTCATTACAAATCAACAAGACACCTCCTATTTATACTTGTCTATGGATGATTCTAGATAAGATTCTAGATAATGTACAAGGAAGATTCTAGCTAACCTTATCTTCTAACAGCACTCTAGAATATCTAGATGTGTCTACTAGATAACCTTATCTTCCCACAACATTCTAGAACATCTAGATGTGTCTACTAAATACATATCAAGGATACTACACTAGGACATTTTAGAGAAATCTATATTTTTCCAAAAAAAAAAAAATCAACTTTACTTTATTTTTCTCACAGGCACAATTAATCATTTTGAATATGATAGAAAAAGTGATCGATACATCAAGTTTATACTGCATTTTCTTATAAACATGTGATTTCCACGGCCATATTTTCTTTTCATCGCAAAGTACCATGCATGTTTGTGTTAGCTTCCACTATTCTTTAGGTAAGTATTTGTTACTTTTGCCTATAAGGTTATGAGCTGACTGCATGAAAAGTACACCATATATATGAAGTATATAATTTAATTTGTCATAGAAAATTCATTATCTTTTAGATTTTAGTACCCGATAGTAGAGAAATTCTTTACACAGTCAATCAGTCATTTAAATGTAATCTGACACAGATCAATAATATTTCGCCAAAAATATTTAAAAAGAAAAATGAACTTCATGCTCAATTCATTGTTATTTTATATTTTTCTGAAGGGTCTCGACTATGCACTTTACACTTACCAGTGCTATTTATTCTTAAATTCTTGAGAAAACATGACTGTTTGTTTGCGTTTTTGTTATAGAAACAATAGACAAAACTGTCAAACATACAAAACTAACTCTTACAACAATTCCATATACACTCCTTCGAAAATGATATCCAATCAGTTAAAAGGAAAAAAGACAAAACATCATTGTATACTTGATAGCTGATACTCTTAACAACAAGAAATATATACGATGATGCAGTTCTACGTGTACTAAACACGCTACTAATTAATTACAGAGGTGAAAAGAGACAGAGTTTCCACTGTTTAATATCCAGGGAAGATAGGAGGAGGTGGTGATGCATAAATTGAACCAATGTTTGGTGGAAGGACAACATTTTCAAAAGGTGGAGGTGAAGACAACCTAGGAGGAGGTGGTGGTGGAGAGCGGACGGGTGGTGGTGGAGGAGGAGAATGAACCGGTGGTGGTGGTGGAGAGTGGACGGGTGGTGGTGTAGAATGAATTGGTGGCGGCGGTGGGGAGTGGACTAGCGGTGGTGGTGGGGAGTGCACAGGTGGCGGTGGAGAGCGAACAGGTGGAGGAGGAGAGTGAACAGGTGGTGGTGACGAATGTACCGGAGGCGGTGGTGAAAAGACTTGTGGTGATGGAGAGGAAGCAAGAGGAGGAGGAGGAGGAGAAGGAACAGGTGGCGGCGGAGACGATTTCAAAGGTGGTGGAGGAGGAGAAGCCTTCTTTTGGGTTGGTGGTGGAGTATAAACTTGAGGCTTTGGAGATGTTTTAGGGGTAGGTGGAGGATGATTAGGCTTTGGTTTTGGTGGCAATGGCTTCTTTTCCTTTTCCTTATGAGGAGGAGATTTTGATGATGATGCTCCACATTTAGCTTTACTACAATCAATAGGTTTGCTCACAATAGGTTGACATTGTTTTTGAGACTTTTGTTTTGGTCTATCAGGAAAACAATTATTAGTATCATCAAAAAACACATCTTTCCTCACATTTGGTTCACAACCTTTAGCCTCACCATTGAAGTAATTGAACGAAAACGTGAAATTCTTCAAATTTGGAAGACGACACAGATTCTCAGGTACGAATCCAGTTAAGGTATTGTGTGAAAGATCCAATTGTTCAACATGTGAAAGATCATTAAGAGTCTTTGGTAAGATCCCAGAAAATGAATTCCCAGCAACATCAAACACTGTTACATTCTTTAACAACCCTACTTCAACAGGCAAACATCCACCTAAATCATTGTTCATGAATACAATTTCGTCCAAGTTTGACATTTTTCCAATGCTATTTGGAATACAACCATGGAATTTGTTATTAGCAAATACAATAACAGAAGCTGAAGAATTTCCAATAGTCCCAGGTATGGTGGAGACGAATCGATTGTCATTCAAGAATAAAGCATCAAGATCTTTGTCAAACAATTGTGGAGGTAACTCTCCCTCAAAGTTATTAAACCTTAAATCCAAGTATTTAAGGTTAGGCATGTTTAGAACAACCTTAGGAAAAGGTCCAACAAGACGATTATTACTGAGATCTAACTCATGCATCAATCTAAGCCTGGAGAAACTCTCTGGAATAATTCCACAAAATCTATTGGAATTGAGATGGAACAGAGCTGCATCTGTCAATAATCCTAATTCTACAGGTAGATAGCCTGCTATATCTGCATGATTCAGATCAATGCCAGCAACAACAGTGACATTAGGGTCATCTAAAGCTGGCGAACAAAACACGCCCTTGTACTTACAAACATCTGGACCTTTCCAATTGTTGGTGAATTTATAAGGGTCAGAATATACAGCTTCTTTCCATGCCTTTAATGCAATGTAGGCACGTCTAAGCCTGGAATTCGGGAATGTGTACTTTACATGGACCTCAAATTCATAGTTATCAGGTAATACACCACTTTCAGGAAGTGTTGAGAGTTGTCGTCGTGCAAGAAGTGATACTTCATGGTCAGAGAGTCCAGCAGAGAATGAAAACAGAATAGAAGAGAACAACAAAATGAAAAAACGTCGATAGACCTGCATTTTTGGAGGAGAATTTTAGAGTGACAAGCTGCCTCGGATGAACCCCAAGGCTGCCCTATGGAAGATGGTTTGCAAAAAAGGACAGCTTCTAAAACAAGAAGAAAATTATGAAAGATAAAAAATCTTCATCATATGAGAAATGACGATTGATTGTTTTTTTTTTTTTTTGGGTGGGAGATGGGGTTGCAGATTATGGTCAAATTATGTCAATGCAGTGTTTTGAATTGAGTCATTAAAACACTTACTTGCATGAAGAAAAGGAGTGTATTTAGGGAACAAATGAGAGGCCAATGGTGATGAAGACTACAATGCATTTGACCAGAAAATAATAGACTAAGCAAAGATAAACCTTAAATTGCTCTAGACCGTTGGTTGACACCTCAAAGTAATAACAACAAAAACTGAATGGATTATTTTACCAAGAAGTTTGGATGTTTACTTTAGATTAACATGATTTTCTTGGGCTATTAGTACTAATTAATGTAAATGTATATTATGGAATAAGAATGTACGATCAAATATTAATACTCCTAACATTTTTATACCCTGCGTCTACAATGATTAATGTAAGATAATACATTTGGTATTGAAATTTTACTATTTTTTTGGTCTCTGAGGAGTTAAGCTTTGTAATTTGTTTATAATGCCTATATCTTTAAATGTATTTGGTATTAACATAATAATTTTTTGGTTACCAATGGAATTTTTAATTTCTTTCTTTTTCCTGTAATTAATGAGTCCTAAAGTTTTCATATAACGTTGTCTATTAACCATCTACTTCACCTTTGTAGCTATCACTAACCAAGTTATTAGTCAGTAGCATGGTGCTAAAATCTAATTAACAGCAGCAGATTGCCGTAGCACATAGCTTTGCATGCCACAAAATACTACAAACAAACATTTAGATGAATTGATAATTCTATCCAAACAAGAGCACTTTTGTGCAGGAACAGTCGTGGATTACTAGTGGAGCTCAGAAATGTATTAAACATTCAGACATGTAAATGTCAAAGATTCAGTATACTCTAATCTTCATAACCAATACATGTCAAAATTGCTAACCAACGAATTTCCTCCGTGTCATTTTTTCCCGCAAGACATTCTAATGTCAAGAAGCTTGACTTGCAGAGTAAATGGTAAAGGGCATAAAGTTATTCAACGAAAAGCTTTAGTCCAAATACCCACAAAATTTCTTGAAAAAGAATGTTATCTGGATAGAACATACTCATCACTGAAGAAACCGCATGCCAACTTCGACGAGGAAAAGCCATTTAGTAATCCCTCAGTTAGACGGTCTCTGGCATGCAACAAACAACTGCCAACTGATAAAAGCAATCAGCAATGAGCTGAATAGTTCAAAGCCTACCACTTTTGGAAGGTGCCAACCCAAGCCTCGCCTCAGATAACTGCAAACGCCACAGCAGTAGCTTAGCAGGTCTATTTTTTGAATCAGAAATGAAAAAGATGACTATAACACAAGCAGTCATTTTATCCGAAAAGAGGTTATTGCTTCCAGATCAGGTTCTTGTCTTACAAATTAATGCTGGATAAATTATTGCTAATTTTAGCAATGCAACTGCACTCCCTGTCCAACCCATTTAATGTCATTTGGCTTCTTGAGCATAAAAAATTATTTTCACAAACGGAAAAGGCCTAAAAATGCCACTCAACTTTCAGAAATGGTCCATCCATGCCATCCGTTAAAAAATTGCTATTTTCATGCCACTGCCGTTACAGAAATGGCCCATCTATGCCATTACTTGACTAACGGCTGAATTTTTTTTTTTTAAATATTTATAAGACCCACATTTCCACGTGTCCTGTCATTATTGGTCCGATTTAACCCATGCCCTACATAATTTTAACCTTGGTTAGGCCTATCTACTCAAACCTAACCCGGTTAAAACATACCCAAATCATTAACCCGGTTAAAACATAACCAATTTTCTGAAAGGGAGAAGAAACGCGTGTAAATGGAAGTGCCCGCTTTATAAGCTAATTGTTGATAGAGAATACTCTTGCAAAGTGCTAGAAATGGAAGTTGGTGTAAATCAAATGCAGGTAAAGGAAGGGTATCTATTAAGGAGCAAAGAAGTGGGTCCGCTAAGAGCAGATGGCAAAGGGCATTTTTGATTTCTCCATTAGATAATGGTTTGATTTGATTACTTGAGGCAAAACCCTTGTTAATTGTGATGCGCTCCTCCGACGATTTTTGGTGATTGTCCCTTTGCCGTTTGATGTGACTACGGTTCAAGATTTAGGCAGAGTTTTGGTTATGTCTATCTTATCCACCATATATTGCGAGGAATCAATGGGTTTTTGATTGGTGGATTGGGGGGAGGAGTGGAAGAGAGTTTACGGATTTTCTGGGGGCGAATGGGGACTTTAGAAAGGTTTGAGGGATTTGGGGGAATATCGACGGGAGGGTTTGTTGATAAAGCGGTGGAATTAGAATTGGGTTGAGATAGGGATGGAATTTGGGTTTCGGTTATTGATTGTGGTTGGGTATGTTGTAACCGGGTTGGGTTCGGGTAGATAGGCCTAACCAAGGTTAAAATTATGTAGGGCATGGGTTAAATCGGACCAATAATGACAGGACAAGTGGAAATGTGGGTCTTATAAATATTTAAAAAAAAAAAAAAATTCAGTCGTTAGTCAAGTAATGGCATAGATGGGCCATTTCTGTAACGGCAGTGGCATGGAAATAGCAATTTTGTAACGGATGGCATGGATAGACCATTTCTGAAAGTTGAATGGCAGTTTTAGGCCTTTTCCGTTTCACAAATAACTTCGGCATTTTCTGATGTGTACTAAAATTAAAATGGCCTCAATTTTACAATTTATGTGCAAAGGGCCCCATAGAGAGAAGGACTATCCGAATTGCAAGCAACTCAATACGATGGTGGGACATCCATATGTAAAAGAGAGAAAAAAAGAGTTAACAAGCCGTTCATTTCAGAAATTGGCCCATTTGGACTGTTAAATCAATTAAGTGGGATGCAAAGACTGATGTTCTTAGCACGATATAAATTTTGAAAAAGGTTCTGCTAGAGCACTTACTAGATACTGGAGAATATTAAAGTTTATACGGCCCAAAAAGAAAACATGAAATTTGCCAAACTAGAGTTGGTTCGTATTATTAGACAGAGACAACTTAAGTAGATATAAAAGGTCTTTTTTGTAGTAAAAAGGTCTATGCACTTTGCTAACTGATATGCCCCTTATTTCCAGCCATAGCCACTATCATTGTACATAAGAAAATATTTTAGAACTAATGCATCTTTCCAAGCAGTAGAAGCATTTGTACTGCTTCATTCATCTGAAGCAGCTACTTAAGATTTGGATTCATTCTGAATAAATGTACTTTAATAAGAAAACTGACCTGGTTATGGATGGCATTGTTGCCACAATCCCAGCACATGCATATATGATGGGGATCAATGTCTTGGGTTTGTTTTTCCGAAGCCACATTAGAGAACCCAATGCAGCTAGTGATATACTGAAAACCTGAAGTAAGAAGTAAGACCAAAAGTTAAAGTCGAAAAGAAGAAACGATAGGAAGGACGTGATAAACTTCATTATGACTCCCATATTATCTAATGATATATGAAGACAAAATTCTCTCTTCTCTCTTCCTTCTTTCATTTGTTTTTTTTTTTTTTTTTTTTGTGTGTGTGTGTGGGAGAAGGAGGGGCTGCACTGCAAAGGCTAATCAGTTAACGAGAAAGTACCAAATTCGCATTTGCTTCAAGGCCTTGCAAGATGTAGTCCCATGTGAACTCCAATCCTCTAGCACCCACCCAAAGAGGAGCCAATCTATGCAGAACAGAATCAGCAAAAGCCCACCCTGTGAACAAAAACAAAACAATAACGCTAAGTGAGAAAATTACAGCAATTTCAAAAGCACATATATTCGTTCTTTTTTCTTTTAGATACATAAATTTGTTTCAATTGCTACTCCTTGGTTTAATCTAACCAAAAATAAATAAGAATTAAAAATTAAAGGGTCAGAATGGAGGTAGATCCTAAGCCTCTCATTCAGCATTTTCTTTTAATCAAAACCAGTGTACCACAATAAGATCACCATGATGGGACTAAGACAATTATGTCCAACAAACAAGAAAAATACTATTGCCACGCTTCCCCTTCTTAAGTTGCCATACTGTTGATTGGAGCTCCCATTCTCAGTTATAGGACTCCTTTGACCACTTACGTCATCAATTTTAGTAAAATTTGAAATGATGAAATATGACTTTACCTCTTCAAGTTTGTGTTTTGACACGTTCGCCACAAGTAATGATCTGTCAATGATTAAAGAAACTAGTCCAATTTCTATTCATACTCAGATACTTTGTGTAGCAACCCACTTCAAATTCACAATCCACAACCTTGCTGAACACTCATGACATGGTTTTCTGACTCACTGGCAAAACATGTAAGGAAGCTGTTCGGGTGGACACTGTTAATCCTTACAAGACAAGATACCCATCTCCCCAAGGTCTCAGGCTAAAGAACTTGTGTCTTGGAACAAAATCTTCTCATGTAGCTCATTCAACCACAAAGCTTCAAGCACCCAAACCATTACAGAAGAAGTTAACATAGATAAGGTGGTAAATTCAGCCGATGAAACCTATTATCATTTATGTGCCTTCCATTTTATAAATACTCTTTTACCTTCTGAAGAATCCAGTGAACCAATTTAAAAAGATATTCACCAAATCGCATAGACCAGCATTTTGACATAAAGCTGACTTGTCAGACTAAATAGGTGTAATCACCCAGTAATCAAAATCTGACTGTTATTTCAATTCAGGCAAAAGTAAATCATACGCACCAAGTCCAACAGCTTGAAACTTATGATTCTGCGAAATATTTCTGTGCGTCAACTGTGTCAAAGCAAAATATAGGCCCGCAACATCTATAAACCCGAATACAGCCTTCAACAATTCCTACAAAAGGGAAAGGAGTGTTTCGAGATCAGCTATTAGAAAATGTTTTCTGAATAAAATACTAACAGAAAACCATCACTACTTTGACCATCAGCTATAAAAACCCGAATATTTAACTTTTTTGGTAGACATCAGCTATTCTTGCCAGGAAAAAGAAATGACACCAAAGATCAGCCTCCATAGAAAAGCTTTTAGTGTGTGGAACACATACTTTGACCATTTGATTCATCATTTATCCAAGTTTCTCTAACACAGTAAAAGATTAAATTTTCCTTTCATTAGTTTCAACTGAACCAGCCATAATGCATTGATTTCCCCATTTATTTCGGTTATTCCTTGTGCTCAGCACGAATCCAAATTCCTAGGGAGAGAAACCAAAAGAAACATTCCTCCTACCATGTTGAAACAATGAAAAGAGAAAATTGGAAGGGGTGGCGTTGTGGGTTCTAATTGTGTGTTTCTAACCAAGTTCCAATTTCTCAGGTCGTCCAACTTTGCTAGATGGATAAATCAAATGGTTGGGAAAAAGGATGGTTGAAGAAAAAGAAGACTCAGAAGTACTTCAAGCCCAGTCTATAAGCAAACCTACACTTAAACAAGTCTTGAAATATGGGTCGTCTATAGACAGTTAAATTCAATTGTGTTTAACCCAAACAAAAAGATCTATATTTATTAGTAGCTGTTGAAGAACCAAACCAAAAGCCATGGGTTCCTATTAATCATAATCAAAATGGAAAAATAGACGCGATCAGATAGTTTATAAGCTGCAGGTTTCTCATTCAGACAGGAAGCTTTCGCCACGCCCTGCTGCCAAGATGAGTTTAAGGGAAAAATAAAAAAAACAATAAAAGGGGACTGGGGTGTGATAAAGGCCAGCAATCCTATTTTAATGAAGCTATGACTATCTATTATAGAAGAAACATTAAATATACAAATTGATCCTGACAGCAATACGAGTAAAACGGCCAAAATAAGATGATACCCGTTATGATAATGGAAACATATTAAAAGGGGGATAATACATTACCTGATATGGATCAAAACTGTCGCTGTCGGATACATTAAGAAATGTTGCTAGACAAACTAGCTGAAAAGAAAAGAAGCAAAATGAGCTCAATGGGGATACCAAAAGGAATAAAATAAACAAAAATAGCTTGATCCAGCAAACTAAGTTCATATTCTTTGACATTGTTTCTGGTAAAATTGGTACTTAGAGCTTAAAACTCAATTCATCTCTCAGTTTCTCATTTCATGTTCTTGATGGAGAGAGCTAATTCCATTTAGTAAAAATAGGTAATGAATCCATAGTCAAGGCATAATTGAGCAGTAGTTATTGACCTTTACTAGTGCGGTAACAAGGTAAACAACAGCAGCTCTTATTGAAGTCCACAGCGTGTCATACTCGGACCTGCATAGAAACACCTTAGTTTCAACCTCTGTTTAAAATTTCCTTTTCAAAAAAAAATGTTCTGTTCAAAATCATGGTATTGGTTTAAAGAGGCCTCCCTTCCATGTCATGGAATGTGTCACAATTGAAAATCAAGGTGAGAAGATGATGACCTAATTCTAAAATTATAGAATCAATAGATAAAGGAACATAGCAACTCACCCAAGAAGGACAGATTAATATCATACGTAACAACAGTACAATTTGATTAATTTTGAAAGTAGACCATGAAAGTGATGGAGTAGAAAGAATACTATTAAGTATCACATTTAAATATCAAAGTCTAAACACCGCCACACCAGCAAACAAGAAACAAAAAATTATGGATACCCTGATGCAATTGCCATCACTCTTGCACATCTTTAGAAAAATAAGAGAAAGGAAAGGAACAAATGCCCAAAAGAAAGGCCATGATCCCCTGCTTTGGTTCTTACTTCTTATTAGCAAAAGATGGTAGTAAGATTAAACAGAAAAAGATCTAAAAAGGCCTAGCTGCATAAGTAAAGTGTATCTAGATATATATGCTCGATCCAACATTAGTCAGATAAACAGAAAATATCAATCTTAAGAGACAAAATAACCCAAAGCACCTCCCTAGTCCTTTTTTGATAACCATGGTGTTCGGGTCAGCTTGCGCGCATCTGGACTAATTCCACGGGATACCTGACACCTCCCTAGTCCTTTATCCCACATAGTATGAAAATTTTCTTATCTAGTGTATGCATCAAACTAATAAATGCATCAATTTTGCATCAACGTTTGCCACTTGACCATGGTTAAAATACACTTAAAACTTCAAATACTATTAAAAAACACTTAATCATTGATAACAAGGACTCATGAAGAAAAAGAACGAATGTTAAGCCATAACCAATAACAATGTTTAATCATATAACCTGTAAAAATAACATTTTTTTAATAATTTAAATAAAAAATACCCATAAACGTAACTTTTTAAACTGTTTAACATTAACTCCTAGAATTAAAAATACTAAATTCAGTGCATATCAAGCTGCCAGTAAATCATATACAGTTTAGTAAATTGCATATAATAACACTAAACATGAGACCCCAAAAGAAATTACTCAACCAAAAACATAAGAAATCCCAACCGAATTTTCATATACGCAGATCGAAATCATTCTTGAAAAAATAACTAAGTTTAGGCTATTTAAGAAGAAGAAGAAGAACGTACAAAGGGGTAGCAGAGTAATAGACAGCATGAGGTCCGAAAGTTAGGATTGCACAGTTGAAGAAGTGGAACATCGTCATCTTCTTCTTTCTTCTGACAAGTAGAGTAGAGTAGAGGAGATCTCAATTCTCAAACCAAGTTGCTCTTCTTTTATGACAAGTCTTCCAGCTTCAGATGAATCTGCTTAACTGGCCTTTTCGATCCACCTTGTTGGGCCACTTCTCTTTGGATATGGGCCTTGCACGGATTACGTCGGCTTTGAAATCAAATTAGAAGAAAGAGATCCAAATAGCCATCAACCCCACAGCTTAAGCTGAAAATAATCGGTGGAGAGGTATAATGTATCCACATGTATTATATATGTATAATTATACATAATTAATATATAAATTATGTATATGACTAGAAAAAGTAAATAATGATAATGACGGGCAATTTGTGTAAAAATCTCAAGTTTCATAACTAGCAGTCTAGAAAGAAGTGCTTGCGCCCAGCACTTTCTGATATTACATCCCGTTAGGCGTTAGCCAAACTAATTTACAACAGCTAGGCAAATATGTCTTAAACAATACGACAAAATCACACTTAAACACTTTTGAGAAAAATAATTTTTAAAATAAATTTATTTAAAAGCTCGATCAAACAAACCGATAGTTTATTAAATATTTAACACAGATAAACAGTACTCAGTACTCACTTTTGATATTTAAAGGATCAAAAGTACTCAATAATATATTTAAGAGATTATTTTGAACCTACACCAAACATAAGGGACTATTTTTATCATTTTCACTTCTTTTAGGAGTACGTAAATTTGCACCAAAAGTTAGTTGTTTAAGGGTGTGTTTGGTACGACGGAAAATCTTTTTTAAATAATATTTTTTAATTTTTTCATATTTGCTTGGCTTAAATATTTTGAAAAAATATTTTTCTCATGAATTTTTTTTTTTTCTCGTGAACTCATTTTCCTCCAAATAGATGAAAAAGACTTCCCAACCAAAAAGAGGGAAAATATTTTTCTAAATGTTTTTCAGCCTTCCCACCTTATTCCCCACCCCACCCTCCACCTCCCCACACCAACCCCGGCCCCCCACCCTACACCCGCCACCCCCACCCCTGCCCCCACCACCCCTGCCCTCGCCACCGTCACCCCCATCTCTAGACCTCGACCTACTGCCTTCCCCGCCCTTATCCATTTCGTCTCCCATAGTGTTTGCTATATTTTCCAAAAAAAAAAATAAAGAAATTGCTACCTAACCAAACACCAAAAAATAAGAAAATTATTTATTTTTCAAGAAAATATTTTTTAGAAAAATATTTTTCGAGGAGAACATTTTTCTTCATATCAAACGCGCCCTAAAAATGGTTAAGTTCAGTGTGCATTTATACATATATATATACTCCATAATAATTCTATAGAAAGTCAATGAACCTGAAGTCAATGTAGCAGACAAACATGTAGCATGCCGTTAATGTGTAGAGAATGCTCCATGCAATATAACTCATCCAAAGTTGTTGAAACAAACCTATAAATTCATTTGAAAGTTCCCTCACAACTTAACACATATCCTTTCTTTCATTCCCCAATTAGTCTTTCACAAAGATATCAATACATGGACACCTATTTCTTGTTACCACTCCTTGGAGTATTCATTTTCTTATATTTTGTTTTCAAAAATAAAAACTCTACATGTAAAAAACATGCTCCTGAACCAGCTGGTGCATGGCCAATTATAGGCCATCTTCACTTACTAGGCGGCGCAGAACAACTTCTGTATCGGACACTCGGAGCCATGGCTGACAATTATGGTCCAGCATTTAACCTAAGATTAGGCAGTCGTCGAGCTTTTGTGGTGAGCAGTTGGGAAATGGCAAAAGAATGTTTTACTTTAAATGACAAAGCTTTGGCTAGCCGTCCTACAACTGTTGCTGCTAAACACATGGGTTATGGTTATGCAGTATTTGGGTTTGCACCTTATAGCACTTTCTGGCGTGAGATGAGAAAAATTGCTATGTATGAACTTCTTTCGAATCGGAGACTTGATACTCTTAAGCATGTTCAAGTATCAGAAGTGGAGATGGGGATCCAAGAGCTGTACAAATTGTGGGTCAACAACAACTCTGGCCACAGGTAAAATTTGAATCATGCTACAATTTATCTACAATTTCTGCAATATGTCTTCTTCTTCTTCGAGTTTCAATCTGAATTTCAGTCAAAATCAAGTCTAATTTTCACCAAAACCCCTCAAAATTGAGATATAAACTCCAAAACATATTCCCAATTATTTTCAACAACACCCAATCAAAATAAATAATAATTTTTGAAAACCCAAATTTGAATTCAAAGCTTCAAAGCTTTTTAATGGCTGTCAATAGTGGAATTGGTGCTTTCTTGTCTCTTTGAAGGTTTGTTCTTCTTCATTGAGAAAATTTAAAGCTGAAGGTAAATGTGTGTATGAACTTTGAAGATTTGACTTCAATTTTGATGAACTTTGTTGTTCTTCATTGATGAACTTCAACTGGAGTAAAATGGGGAACCAACTTTGTTGAAGGGTTTCTTCAATTTTCTGTGAATTTAGAGGGAGAATTTGGTTTCAGAAGATGGAAAATGGTAAAAAAAAAAAAACGTGGGTATGGGTAAAACGTGGGTGGGACTGAGGGGTTAGGAGAGAGAAACGTGCAGATTCCTTTAATTAAGGAGTAAAAAATGTACAATTAATTATACCCGTAATTAATTATGGTATAGAATTGGTAATTTGATATACTAAGTGTAATTAAGTCAAACCTTAAACATTAAGGGTAATAAGGTTTCTTATGTGGCATAGGAATGTAAAAATCTCAATATTTTATTCACAATTCAACGTAGAAATCAATATATTGACACAATATTCTTTGCGTTATATGGCCTTTTTGACGAAAACTGATAAAAATAATACAGGAAATTAGTAAATTAACATAAAAGATGTTTATATACAATTTTCTTCTATTCAATTGCTCCTAGGATAATTTCCTCTAATTCAACTTTACATTTATGTTAATAAAATAATTGACATGACCTCTAACTGCAGGCCGGTGCTTGTGGAACTCAAAAGGTGGTTTGAGGATTTAACTTTGAACGTAATTGTTAGAATGGTTGCTGGAAAGCGTTATTTTGGTGCAGGAGCAACATGTGATGATAATGAAGCTAGACGTTGTCAAAAGGCAATAAATCAATTCTTTCATTTGATTGGAATTTTTGTACCATCTGATGCTTTTCCAATTCTTGGGTGGTTTGATATAAAAGGGCATGAAAAGGCTATGAAAAGAACAGCTAAAGAGCTTGATTCTATACTTGAAGGCTGGCTACAAGAACACCGTGACAAGACAAAATTTAGTCATGAGGCTAAGAATGAAGGTGCACAAGATTTCATTGATGTTATGTTATCACTTCAAGAAGAAGGGAGACTCTCTAATTTTCAATATGATGCTGATACAAGTATCAAGTCCACTTGCTTGGTATGCTCTTAAATCTTCTGTGTCATTTTTGTTTCCGCCTGCTTAAAGTTGGTTCTTCGAGAAGCAGATATATATAGTGTAATAACCTCATCTAAAAGTTTAGATTATACTTTCTCCATTTTATTTTATGCTTCATAATTGATTAGACATGAAATTTAAGAATATAAAGAGAACTTTTGAATCTTGTCTTAAACTACAAGTGTTTATAGTATATCAAAAATTACTTTTTGAATCTTGTACATCTCAAACATGCCATGTCAATTAATATAAGGGAGAATGTCATTAGGAATAAAATGAGAGTGTTGAATTAAAAACTTATTAAATATAGAAAAATAACTTTTTTTTTCCTGATGAAACAAACTAAAAAAGAAAATAAAACACATGAATTGAAATAGATGGAGTGTCAAATATGAACTTTTTTAAGTCTTTATATTAATAAATAAATTTTTGCATAAAATTTGTTAACTTATTAATTTTTCAAGTTATTTGGTTTTACTGATATAGGCAAATACCCTTAATTAAATTTGAAATATGATGTGATTTGATAGTATAAATATTTTTAAGATAATGTCATTTTTTTAAAAGTCAAAACCATTTACAATTTGTTGTATACTTAATATTCTTTTTGGTCTAGGCGCTTATTCTTGGAGGCAGCGACACAACAGCAGGAACACTAACATGGGCAATTTCATTACTCCTAAACAATCCTGAAATATTGAGAAAAGCACAAGAAGAAATAGATCTTCATGTTGGTAAAGACAGACAAATTGACGAATCCGACATACAAAACTTAGCCTATATTCAAGCCATTATTAAAGAAACATTACGTTTATACCCTGCTGGTCCTCTATTAGGACCTAGAGAAGCCATGGATGAATGTGAAGTTGGTGGCTATAAAATTACCCCTGGAACTCGTTTAATAGTAAATGTATGGAAAATACAAAGAGATCCAAGAATTTGGGAAGATCCTGATTCTTTTAAACCAGACAGATTTTTTATGAGTAATTCAAATGTTGATGTAAAAGGCCAAGATTTTGAGCTCATTCCGTTTGGTTCTGGTAGACGATCTTGTCCTGGTGTATCTTTGGCGCTACAAGTTCTTCATTTGACATTGGCACGTTTTCTTCAGGCTTTCGAGTTTTCTAAGCCTGTAGACGATCAACTTATTGACTTGACGGAGAGCCCTGGTTTAACTATACCTAAAGCAACACCATTGGATGTTCTCATTATTCCGCGCCTCAGTGCCAATCTTTATGGCTGTTGATGCATCCATCGTATTTGCCTAATTTCCTTCATTAACAACAGATACAAGCAGAAAAATTTTATTTTGTTGCCTCACGCAACTGACACTAGTTGTATGAGAATCTTTTTTTGTCTCACAATTGTGTGGGTCCCAGAATTTTGTGGACCAGATTTGTAAGATATGGGTCCACAAATATGTGAGATAAAAAGAGGTCTCACACATCTAGTGTAACTTGTGTGAGACACAAAATAAAATCACTATGGATCTGTTCCAGTTGGCTCATTAGTTCATCCTTTTTACTTAATAAAATACAACTTTGTGCTTCTTTTTACATGAATAAAATATTGGAGATGTCATTTCTCAACATTGTTGTCGCCTATGACTCTTGGATAATGTTTGCAATTTCTTTATTTTTTCAACTTTATTCTGGATCATTTAGACAATTTATCATTAAAATATGTTAAGCTGTCAAACTAGTGCAACTCTCTTCCTTAATTCGAACTTGAAACAGAGTTCAATTAGAGGCCGTTTGGACATAAGAAATTTTCTTTCTATTTTCCAAAAGATTTTCACCTTTTTCCGAAATCAGCGTTTGTTCATACAATTTCCAATTTTCACTTGAAGATGCATTTTGGAAAATTTGAAAAACTCCGAAAACCTATTTTTCAAAATTCACTCACAAAACTTCAAAAGCAACCCAAAATTACATTCATGTCTAAACATAACTCAAAATTTCAAATACTATTTTCACTTGAAATTTTTTTTTTTACCCTTTTTTGGAATTTTACAATTCCTATGTCCAAACGCCCACTTAGTGTGCAACATATGAAAGGAAAAGTAAGCGCTTTATTCATCCATTATTAACCAAAATTAATTTTATATAGAAATCAATGGCCAACAAATTTACAAACCATTTAATTATATATCTCTTACCATTACATAATAACCCCCATCTTTAGTATTCTTCTCTCTTTGCAAGGAGTGTAACAGAAAACATAACAACACTTAAAAAGAATTAGGAATTAAATCCTATTGGACATGATCCTCATGTCCATTATGCATAATAGGTGCCATTTCTGAAACACTCCAAACCTTCACAGATTTATCAAGACTCCCACTATAAAGCACCCATTTTTGGTCATTTCTTGTTGACTCTTTATCCTCTTCCACTGCCAAACATTTCACTGGTCCATTATGACCTGTCAACACAGACAAACATGTATGAACTGACCCTTCTTTTCTCCAAACACATATTGTTTTATCTGCTGATCCACTAAAAACAAGATTTCCTGCTGATTCAAGACACAAAACAGCCAACTTATGACCTTTGAGTACACCCCCATGTGTCAATTTCTTCTCTTTTTCCCAAAAATTCACAACTCCATCTGATGATCCACAGTATACAACTGTACCAGACTTGTTAACTGTTAGTGCAGTCACAGCACATTCTTGATTCAAAAGGGTATTTACCAAAACATGTTTTATAATTTTTCCTGAAAATTCCCTTTGCCAAACTTTGACAGTTCCATCAGCTGACCCTGTGTAAACTATGCCATCAACACTAGCAACTACAGAATTCACTGCATCTTCATGTGCTTTGACAGATTCAAGACATTTTGAATTGTCAGCTTTCCAAACCTTAAATGTTCTGTCCCATGAAGCAGAGTAAAGAAGGCCATGGTTATGGTCCATGCTTAAACAAGAAATGGCATCCCAATGCTTTATCCAAATGGAAGCTCTGTTATGTTTGGCTGACATGAAGTAGTTGCTTGGCCTAATTGAAGCCTTGAAAATGTCAAAGAATGTTGGCAATGTTCCAGCAGGTTTATAACTGCTAGGATTGTTAGGTTGTACCTGTTGAGATGTAACACAATTAAGTAAATGATCATTTTAACTTGATGTAAGATAACATATCTCATTATCCAGGTTACTAATTCCACTTATTATAAGCGGTTAGTTAAAGTTATCTTTTAAATGGTCCTCATAATGTAAATAATCTTCTAAATTGTTAACGTGTAGAAATTAAACTCCTTAAGTAGACAAAAATGTGTCCTCTTCAAATACTTAAGCTTTTTAGATGAGGTGGTTACGTTCCTGTTCAATTCTCAACACCACCACCACCAACAACAATAACATACACAATATAGAGCCCGTTTGGATTGGCTTGTTTTAAGTGTTTTTAAGCTAAAATAGCTTTTAATCTATTTTGTAGTGTTTGGATAAAGTAAAAAAGTGCTTTTAAGCACTCGTTTTTAAGCTAAAATGACGAAAACAAGCCAAAAGCAAAAAGTTAGAATTCCTAACTTATGACTTAAAAGCTATTTTGACTTAAAAGTCACTTAAAACAAGCCCATCCAAACAGGCTCATAGTCCCACAAGTAGGTTCTGGGAAAAGTAGTTTGTAAGTAGACATTACCCCTACCTTATGTTGATAGAGAGGCCGTTTCCGACAAACCCTCGATTCAAAAAAATATGTAAATAGAAGAAACCACTAAAAAGAAGTCGTAACCACAACCAAAAAATAAGATAACCGGATCAAAATCTTTTTTTTACGTGCTTGGACCGTTAAAAAAATCAGGTGAAGGGGCCTGTTAAAATATTCTAACACAATTAAATAGATAAAAATTTATTCTCTCTAATAGCTAAAACTTTTAGATAAGAGGTGGTCATACAATTCAATATTTTACCTTCCAAACTCGAACTTTTCCATCTTGATGACCAGTGAAAATCTTATCACCTGAAATAATAATGGCTTTAACAAGACCACTATTGGATTTGAAAGCCGAGAATTCCTTCATATCCTTCCATACACGTATATTTTTGCTGTCGGAACCCGTGTAAAGAAGACCATTTTTAGTAGCCAAAGAATATATATGGCCTTCTTCACGAACAAGTGAACCAATAAGGCAAATTTTGGAGTTATTGTTGGAAACATCCTCGTCAAATTTGTCCAAATTGGGATTGTTAAGATGACAACTTTGGTTCCAAGGGGACATTTTCATAGGAGAACCTTCACAACTGAGACGATCATAAGCAGAGAACTTTTTTTTCCGTACGCTGAAATCTTCATCATTTATAGCAGAAGACATGTTAGGATCAAACTGTTTTTTTTTTTTTGACGAATTTAAAAAGCAAAAGTCTAGTCTTAATTATTAGAGAATATAATTATGGTGGATGGCCTTTTTTGGTTGTAGCTAGTATATCATTCTAGTTCTTCCACCATAAAGAAAAATGAATAAAATTTTCAAGTTAAAATGAGAAGAAAGAAGGAAAAAAGAGAAGATGATCGAGCAAAGCGGAGAAGAAAAGAAAATGATCGAAAGCAAATGAAGCAATGGAGAGAATGGAAGGGAGTTTTTGTAGGGAATATGAAACGATGGGAGGCGGGAGAGGAGAGAATGGTTTTCACTTGTATAATATCGGAATGGGAAAGTAGGGACAGATAATACCATACTATAAAAAATAAAAATTAGTAAATATATTCACACACAATGCTATATTAACAAACAATAGTATATTTTTCCGTATCATAGTATATAATTTTTATTTTCTATATAGTATGATAGTGAAAAAATATTTACACACAATAGTATATTTTTATTCTGCCACGGTGTAAAAATTTGTCTAGGGTAATTATATGAATGAAAAAATAATGAGCAATTACATTTTGACACATATAGATGTTTAACCAAAAAATGAATTTTTAGTCAAAGCTAAAATTTAGAAGAACTCGGGTTACTGATAATCAAGAAAATGAATAAAAAGAAGTAATTCTGGATAGCAAAATGGTAATCAAGAGAAACAAATAAATCAATGTCTATTTCAATAGTCTTTCGTGTCCTTACAACTGATCATATATCTCCTTTTTATAGGTACCTTTGAGAATATACGTTTTGCTCGAATCATAATGAGGCTATTATGAGTAATTAAAGATATTGAATGCTACGTTACACAATCATTACATTCAAAATATATTCTCTAACGTATTCAGCATTTAATGCTCATAAATGCCGTATCTGCACTCTTTTCTATTGTCAGATTCATTCCTTCTGATTTTCGGATATAAATGACTTACATAGGTACGGGCGCCGTGTTACTTGTCTGATGTCCCGTGCCTTTTCCTCTTTCTTTGCTCATATCTGTTGTAACTCCTGACTCGTGGCTAATTGCGATTCTTTGACCATTTGACTAATCCACGTGTCTTGACACGTCACCTTTATATATAAATATAATTTTCCCCAATACATATAGTCCCCCCCCCCCCCACTTTCCATTTATTCATCAGTTGAATATTTGGGAAGTGGATTTCAAAAAGAGAATTTTTGTCACCATTAATGCTCTGACAAAATTGACGCTTCAATTGTCACTTCCATTTAATACGTTACACACATGTCACCCTCTTATTGGTTTTACAATTTTGCAGCACTTTCTTAGGCTTTCTTTTCGGCTTTCCTGTTCACGAAGTGTCAGTTATCATTATTATGGCCCTTCCTTCATTGTACTTTTTCCTTTTGCCGGTTACCCATCAGTATAAATATAACTTCTTTACTTGTCTTTTACCACATAAAGCGTATCGAACACTTTAATTCTTCAAATCTCTATTCATTTCTTCTTCACTTCAGTCTTCTTCGTCATGACTTCACCAAACCCTAACCCTAGGAGAACCCCTATTTTAGATAACTTCCCCAACGCCCCCATTAGGCATAGAAGAGGGGGCAGACTCCGTAGCTTGGGATCTGCTCGCGGTGGTAGCTCATCCACGCCTTCTCCTAGTTCTGGTCCCTCTTCGAGAACTAGAGGTTCCCTTTCTCAAAGGTCTTCTTCTAGGAACAAAGAACCTTCTGAGCCCTTACGAGAGCCTCTAGTTGAAGAGATAGCTCCAACAAAACTATTTTTTCACCATGATAGGGAATCTCTTAGGAACCAAGTCGCTACTTTAGATCATGCCGATGCTTTCCCTACTCAGATTACAGAAATATTAGCTCATATAGTTCGTAAGGACTGTCACTGGAGTAGTGATTTTCCAATTATCATTCCCAATCCAAATCAGAGGATCACTTCCTACATGATTGGATTCTCCTTTGTTTATACATACCCTTTCACTTTAGGGTTTAGACCAGCCATTGACCTAGTCATTCTAGATTTTTGCCCTTTTTTCAAGGTTTGTTTGGGTCAAATTGGTCCAATTGTTTGGAGGGCTGTCGCCTGCTTGAGGCACCTCGCCAACATGGCAGATGTTGGCTTTACTTTCCCCCACCTAATTCACCTCTACTCCCCTAGGCTTTTCCGCAATGGCATTTTTACCCCTAGCAGCCAGGAGCAAGAGGGTTTTAGTGAGCCCCGAAGATGATAAAGACCATGGATGGTATGCTCGGTTTGTTGCTGCCCCCACTGCTGGTTTAGTGGGTGAAGATAACGTTCCCTTCCCTGAGAAGTGGAACTTTGCACGTAAGTGTTATATCTTTCTCGTGCCTTTTTCTTTCAAGCTTATTAGTTTCTCTAATGACGCTTCTTTTCTTTTCTCAGCAACCATGGGTGTTGTGGAGAATGTGCCCAACTTCCATGGTTGGGTAGAAAAATTATTGAGGACCGCTCCAATGGAGGGTAGGTCATGGAAAAACCTTTCCAACCGTTACGGTTGGAAAGTAAAGACTCATGGTAAGAGTTTCTATTTTATCTTTCACGTATATAAATATTTTCTCTTATTGTTATAACTTTTATCCTTCTTTTTATCAGGATTTGCTATTCGAGGGGTTACTGCTGAGGCAGTTGCGGCCTCTCGTGACTCTTTGGGTACTCGTACCTCTTCAGCCCGAGAAATAGTCTTGGGTTCTTCTTCTGCAAAAAGAAAAGCTACTGAAGAAGAAGACTCAGAAAAAGAGGATGAAGGAGGCTCCCTAGTGACGAGACCACGAGCTAGAAGACGTGTCGTATCTGACGACGAAGCTGAAATCTCACCTCGTCTTCCTCTCTCCGAGCCTGATGATACCCGCGTTATTATTCCTGATGATGACGTCACTTCACATCATACTCGTGAGTCCATTAACCAGCTTTTTATCAGTGGTTTTGATAGTGGCAACTTAGGGCCTGTTTTAGATGAACTTCCTTTATCTTCCTTTTCAACTCCTGCACCTGTGATTCTTTCTTTACCTGCCTCAACTATCTCTGTTCCTCTCTCTACTATTTTTACTCCTTCCATCGCTCCTCCCTTAACAATTCCCCCACCTATCGTTCACCATACGGAGGTGGGTTCTTCGAGTAGAAGTACTGCTATGAGGAGCGTTACTATTGAAGTCCCTGCTGATAGTAGCCTCTTGAGAAAGTCAGGTCAAGCTGACGTTTGGCTCGAGCCTTTAATTGGCCCAATCGAGAAAGCAAAACAAGAGAGCCATAGCAGCTTGACTTTAGAGAATGACATAGTGCATGCCTCTTTGAAGGTATTTTCTTTTTTTCTCTTCTTTACTTTGTAAAAATTTTTACCCTCAAGATTCTTATTTCCCTTCCTTTTTCCTTAGGCCAATCTTATTGGCACTGAGCTGATGAATAGAATCTCCCTCTTGGAGAAGGTAGCACGTGATTCTCAGTTGGAAGCAAACAATTGGAAGGAACAGTTTGACAGTGCTCAAATTAACATGGAGGATTTACAAGAGAGCAGGAGTACCTTGGAACAGCAAGTGCGAGCATTAACTTCGGAGCAAGCGGTGATCAAGGCTTCCTTGAGCCAAGCTGAGAAAAGAAAAAGAACGCCTTGAATCCTCCTTTTCGGAACAGCTATCTAAGGGTAGCGAGGAGAATAGGGCGTTGAAGGCTCTGTTGAATCAAAAAGAAGTTTATGCTGAGGAGCTTGTGCAAAACTTAACCCAANACGATATACCATTGATGTCTTCACCCCACTTATAACGTTGACAGTTACGTTTTGGGGGAAGGGGGTTTTGGAGGCTCCTGTCTGTTCTTCATATAAGCTTGTTTGCCTTTCTCACTGAACAACTCAGTAAGATACCCTTTTTTTAATAAGTGATCAACTTCGCTCTGTAAAAATCTGCAATCTGCCGTTTTATGTTCGTGGTCGTTATGAAACTCGCACCAATGATCAGGATTGCGCCTATTTGGATTCGATCTCATCTCCTTTGGCCATCGAACCTTATCTCCCATGCTTCTCAATACAGCTACGAGCTCGGAGGTGCTGACATTGAAGTTGTAACCACTGAACCTTGCTTTTAAATTTCGATCATCATCTCGCGACTCATGGTTATTTCTCTCGTTTCTAAATCTTGATGAAGAACCTGATTCTCTATTTCTAGATTTATGATCGTACCTTTGGTGATCTTGCTTTGACCGCGAGTCCTTTCCCACGGGTCCCATATAAGGCTCGTACCTGTTTTTACCGGATCTTTTTTCGTACTCTGAACGTCTCGAACTTACCTTTTCTTCTTTTTGAAATCGTGGAACGGTATCTTCCTCAATCCTCAGCTTCGTGCTATACCTGTTATAAACATCATTCCACGTTGTAGCGGGGAATTCTCGAAGGCTTTCCTTGAGTTTCCTCGTAGCTTCCGANCCTTTTCAACTCCCGCACCTGTGATTCTTTCTTTACCTGCCTCAACTGTCTCTGTTCCTCCCTCTACTATTTTTACTCCTTCCACCACTCCTCCCTTAACAATTCCCCCACCTATCGTTCACCATACGGAGGTGGGTTCTTCGAGTAGAAGTACTGCTATGAGGAGCGTTACTATTGAAGTCCCTGCTGATAGTAGCCTCTTGAGAAAGTCAGGTCAAGCTGACGTTTGGCTCGAGCCTTTAATTGGCCCAATCGAGAAAGCAAAACTAAAGAGCCATAGCAGCCTGACTTTAATGAATGACATAGTGCATGCCACTTTGAAGGTATTTTCTTTCTTTCTCTTCTTTACTTTGTAAAAAATTTTACCCTCAAGATTCTTATTTCCCTTCCTTTTTCCTTAGGCCAATCTTATTGGCACTGAGCTGATGAACAGAATCTCCATCTTGGAGAAGGTAGCACGTGATTCTCAGTTGGAAGCAAACAATTGGAAGGAACAGTTTGACAGTGCTCAAATTAACATGGAGGATTTACAAGAGAGCAGGAGTACCTTGGAACAGCAAGTGCGAGCATTAACTTCGGAGCAAGCGGTGATCAAGGCTTCCTTGAGCCAAGCTGAGAAAGAAAAAGAACGCCTTGAATCCTCCTTTTCAGAGCAGCTATCTAAGGCTAGCGAGGAGAACAGGGCGTTGAAGGCTCTGTTGAATCAAAAAGAAGTTTATGCTGAGGAGCTTGTGCAAAACTTAACCCAAGCACAAGAAGACCTTAGAGTCTCTGCTGATAAGATACGTGCTTTAGAGAGCTCTCATGCTTCCCTTCAAGCTTCTTGTAATTCCGCCTTGGCCGAAAATGAAGAGCTCAAGAATGAAGTTGCTGCTTGGGAAAAGGATTATGAGATCCTTGAAGAAAAATTTGATGTTGAGATAAGTTGGGCTTTTTTGAATTCACGTCGTGATACCCTAATTGAAGCTGGGCAAGAAAACTTCGACCTGGAGTCAGAATTAGCTAAGGTTAATGAGACCATTGAACAAGCTCAGCAAACAAAGGACTTTCCTTCTCCCGTGATTGAAGCTCCCGTGGTTGAAGCTCATACGGGTATCACATCTTCTTCAATCCCAATCGAACCTACTGCCACAAGCCAAGTTGAAACCATATCTGCCGATGCTCTTGCTCAACTTCAGTTCCCACATCTTCTTAGAAATATTTATCTTGAATTCCTTTTTTTTTGCAGGTACCACTTTGGAAAGTTGTGCTAGAAACCCTTGGCTTCATTTGAGGGTTTATTTTAGAAAAATTGTAATCAAACCCTTAGCTTCATTTGAGGGTTGGTTTTTGGAACGCAAGTCCCCAACTTTATGGGGCAGTTTGTATAAACAATTTCATAGTTTTATGACTAAGTTCGTACTTAGTCTTAAGTATTTAAGAAGTTTTTTGTGTTATTACCTTAGACTTCTGTTTATTCTATTCCTGCCTTTACTCTTAAGGACTTATAGAATGATTTGCATTTTTGTTTTTTGAAAATGCTTTTGTTAATCTCATGACTAAATAATTTAAACATGAGTTTTATAAAAGAGGGCCCTTTTATATTTCAAAACTTAATGAAGAAGAAGTCTCAACTTCATGATGGTGTTATCATACGATAAAAGAAATAGGAACACACATGTTTCTTTGTAATAACTTTGACAAGTTTTTATTTTTGAACCTTGACAAGCTTTTGAATAATACTTTACATGTATTTAAAGTACATCTATAACTTTCTCGTAACTGTTTTTCTTGTAACAGATTTTTAGGAAAAAATAATAAACACGAGGTTTTTCTGTATAACCCGTTTTAGTACATAGCTTTTACCCTAACTACAATAAGGTTTTCTTTAGCCTTGGCTCNAAATAGATTATCAGATTCCCGGTAACGGAACCAATTTGTTTAACCAAAAAATGGATTTTTAGTCAAAGCTAAAATTTAGAAGAACTCGGGTTACTGATAATCAAGAAAATGAATAAAAAGAAGTAATTCTGGATAGCAAGATGGTAATCAAGAGAAACAAATAAATCAATGTCTATTTCAATAGTCTTTCATGTCCTTACAACTGATCATATATCTCCTTTTTATAGGTACCTTTGAGAATATACGTTTTGCTCAAATCATAATGAGGCTATTATGAGTAATTAAGACATTGAATGCTACGTTACACAATCATTACATTCAAAATATATTCTCTAACGTATTCAGCATTTAATGCTCATTAAATGCCGTATCTGCACTCTTTTCTATTGTCAGATTCATTCCTTCTGATTCTCGGATATAAATGACTTAAATAGGTACGGGCGCCGTGTTACTTGTCTGATGTCCCGTGCCTCTTCCTCTTTCTTTGCTCGTATATGTTGTAACTCCTGACTCGTGGCTAATTGCGATTCTTTGACCATTTGACTAATCCACGTGTCTTGACACGTCACCTTTATATATAAATATAATTTTCCCCAATACAATAGATAGATGGCCGTCATTACTACGAGGCCAAAGAGATATTTAATTTGGATGGTAAGACCGTAGGGGTGTCAATGAATATTTAAAAATCGACCATACTGATCGAATTATACCGTATCGAACCGATTTTTAGGTTTCTTTTAATAAAATTGTAGAGTTTTACAAAATTTATAATCGTACTAATAATTAGGGTAGATTTTTTATTTTCTGAAAATAAACCAAAAAAATACCGAACCGTACCGAATAAATTTACATGTAGAAAATATATTTATATATTAAGTTTAAAAATAATAAAGCATTAATTTTTTTTGGCATTGGAATTATAAAAGTGGTTAAAAGCCAGCGAGTAATTAAACTCAAAATCCTAATTCCCAAAACTATTATGCTACTCCTATTGAAACTAAATTTGGATTATCATCTTGTGGTTGTTTCTTTAATTCTAGTAGAAACTTGTGAATTGTTGTAGCTACCAATTCACCCTACTATCTTTGCGATGCTTGGGAAATCCATGTTTAGATTAGAGTAGAATTAAAGAGAGCTTGTTTTTGAACCCGTGGCTCGGGAAAAGATTTCGCGGTTAGCATAGGAATATACCTAACAATCTTGCTTAGTTGAATGACGTATTATATTCGTTCATGATAGATTCAATATCATAGGAATATAGGGTTGATATATTATGGATAGACGGATAGTATTGTGGGAACATGCTATTTATATAAATGATCCGGTCAACTAGCAACCATAGATAATTCGGATTAACGAGTGTGATTATTGAACTTAATAGGATTGTTAAACCAACCACAACCCTAGAATTTGCATCTCCTCTAAATTAAAGTCTCATCATATCCATTCGCATTCTTGTCAAATTAGTTGTTACTTGTTTAATTTTCGCAATAGTAGATTAATAGAAAAACATCACTCTTGATTATATTGGACAATTAATTGATTTTAGTTTGCTTAGTTAACGATTAATCTAAGTCTCTGTGGGTTCGACATCCGACTTTCGAGTCACTTTATTACTTAACAACCACGTATACTTGCGTGCGTGTTTGGTCCCAATAAGTTTTTGGTGCCCTTGGCGGGGACTTATTTATTGATTGTTTATTTTTAAGTTTTTATTCATTATTCGTTCAAGTTTTAATTTTTAGTTTGCTTTATTTGTGATAACGCGGGCTCTTCTCTTGAATGCGGAGGAGTAGCAGTGCAAACAATCTCCTTCCCCTTGATCCTGAAATCAAATGAACACTTCACAGATTGGGGAGGGAAGTCGAAGCTAGAACTAGAATCGAAAGAGAGTTGGACATCGTTGTTCAACCACAGCCAATAGAGATGGCAGGTAATGAAGAGCGTCCGGTGATAGAAGCTGCAAGGCCCAATCTTGATAATTTGACTCAGGCTATTGTGTAGCCTGATATCACGGGTCACTTTGAACTCAAACAGTACATGGTACAGCTGATTCAGTCCATAGGGCAGTACGTGGGTCTATCTCATGAAGATACGCAGAGGCACATTCAGAACTTCCTAGAAATTACAGACACTTACAATTATCCGAACGTTTCCAAGGACTATGTCAGGCTGACATTGTTTCCCTTTTCATTGCTGGGAAGCTAAGGAATGGTTGCAAAAGGAACTCGCGAACTCAATGCATAATTGGGATGATCTAGCAAGGAAATTCTTAATCAAGTTTTTTCCCACTAAAAAGACAAAGTCCCTAGGAGTCAGATTCTTAGTTTTCAACAACGAGATGGCGAGACACTTCGACAATCTTGGGAAAGATACAAGAAGCTACTCAGAGACTGCCCACATCATTGTCAAACTGATGAGGTGTTGGATCACACTTTCGTTGATGGGTTGGACGAGGCATCAAAGATAAATCTTGACTCAGTATGTGGGGTAAGTTGCATGGCAAGACCGTATAGTGAGTTCCAGATCCTGCTAAACAATTTTACTGCTAATGATAATAATTTGCAAAGAGATGGGGAACGACGAAGAGCACTTAAACAAAAGGCAACAAGTGTAATTAAGCTTGATGATCTCTCAGCCATGAGGGCAGATATAGCGAGATTAGCAAACCAGATGAATAAAATGACAATGCACTAAGCACAACAGATGCAGCATGTGCAACAGATGTCTACTTACTGCGAGTTATGTGGTGAAGGTACACGATTGACATATGCCCCGTGAATCCTGAATCCATCTACTTTGTGGGGCAATAAGCTAGAGGGCCGACGAATCAAAATGCTCAATATGGTAACACATACAATCCGAACTGGAGGAATCATCATAACCTCTTTGGGGTGGAAATCAGAATATCAGACCTCAAGCTAATTACAATCAACCACCTAAACCTCCACAGCAAGCAGAAGAGAGTTTGACTGACATGATGAAAAAGCTCTTGATAGAAAATCTGAAGGTTATAACTGAGAATCAACAAGCTAGGCTGATAATCAACAATTGCGCACAGAGTTCAGAAATCTAGAGAGGCGGTTTGGGAAAATGGCTAACAATCAGAATACTAGACGTGCTAGAGCTCTCGCAAGTGATACAGAGAAAAATCCTCAAGTCAATGTAGTGACGTTGAGAAATGGGAAAGGGTTGGTAAAAGTGTCTAAGAAGAAAAATGAGCAGTCTGGGCTTGAAGAACAAAAAGTGCCAAAACCTGTAGAGGTAGATGAGAGAAACAAAACAGAGTCTGAGTATATATCAGAGAGGGTGCCGCCCCCTTTCGCTCAAATATTGAGAAAGGATAATGATGACCACTTGTTTCACAAATTTGTAGATATGCTAAATTAGATGCACTTGAACATCCCTTTGGTGGACATGCTCCGAGAGGTACCAAAAGATGCAAAATATATTAAGGATATAGTGGAAAATAAGAGGAGGTTAACTGAGTTTGAGACCGTCGCACTTACTAAGGAGTGCACTTCCAGGTTTCAACATAAGCTTCCACAAAAGCTTAAGGATCCGAGTAGTTTTACCATCCTCGTGAGGATTGATGAAATTGATGTGGGTAGAGCCTTGTGTGATTTGGGTGCAAGTTTCAATCTGATGCCGTTGTCAGTGTTCAAACAATTAGGCTTAGGATCTTCGAGACCCACCACGGTGATGCTACAGTTAGCTGATAGATCTTATGGTTATCTTGAGGGGGTAATTCAGGACGTCTTGTTGCAGATTGGGAAGTTTATTTTCCTTGTAGATCTTATCATCCTTGACTATGAGGATGATGAGTTAGTTCATATCATCTTAGGACGACCTCTTTTGGCCACTGGAGATGCAATTATCAAAGTCCAAGAAGGTGAGATGATCTTGAGGGTGGACAATGAAGAAGCAGACTGCAATGTATGTCGATCTATTCAGTTGCCTCGTCATTGTGAGGACCTGGCCATGATTTCTGTGGTGGAGATAAATGAACCATAAAGCCAAGTGTATTTAAAGAAGATGCACTAGAAAAGGCATTGATGTTGTTCAATCATGTGGAACTTGAAGAAGAGGTTGAGTAGATGTTGCAAATTCTTGATGCATCTTGTGAATAGATAAGGGAAGGATCCCAGTTTGAGCTTCATTATGCATATTTGGGAAGTTCTAACACTTTACCTATGATTGTTTCTTCTCATTTGTCTAAATTGCTGGAAGAAAAGCTCTTAAGGGTGCTGAGGGAGCACAAGCATGCCATTGGTTAGACAATGTCTGACATAAAGGGTATTAGACCTGCTTCTGCATGCACAAAATACTCATGGAAAAGGGACACAAGCCTAGCATGGAACATCAACACCGCCTAAATCCAATCATGAAAGAGTCGGTAAGAAAAGAAGTGATTAAGTGGCTCGACGCAGGTATAGTATTTCCTATCTCTGACAGTAAGTGGGTAACCCCTGTTCAATGTGTACAAAAGGGGGGAGGGGTATGACTGTTGTAGTGAATGAAACAAAATGAATTAATCCCAACTAGGACTGTGACCGGTTGGCGAATATGCATGGATTATGGGAAGTTGACTAATGCTACACGAAAAGATCACTTCCCTTTCCTATTCATTGATCAAATGCTTGACACGTTAGCCGGACAGGAATACTATTGTTTCCTTGACGGCTATTTAGGGTATAATCAGATTGCTATTGCCCCTGAAGATCAAGAAAAGACCACTTTTACATGCCCTTATGGAATTTATGCCTTTAAGAGAATGCCATTCGGGTTGTGTAACGCACCTGCGACTTTTCAAAGGTGTATGATGGTTATTTTCACCAATATGGTGAAACGGTTTGTGGAGGTCTTTATGGATGATTTTTTTTGTGTTTGGTTCTTTTTTTGATGAATTCTTAATCAATCTTCCTAAAGTTCTTGCTAGGTGTGAGGAGACAAATCTGGTACTGAATTGGGAAAAATGCCATTTATGGCACGTGAAGGTATATGCTGGGGCACAAGGTGTCCAAAGAAGGACTGGAAGTTGACAAAGCTAAGGTGGAAGCAAATGAAAAGTTTCCACCACCAATCTCAGTGAAAGGATTTAGGAGTTTTCTGAGACATGCAGGTTTTTATCGTTGATTTATAAAGGATTTCTCAAAAATTTCCTCTCCTTTATGCATGGTGTTAGAGAAGGATTTGCCGTTCAAGTTTGACGATGCTTGTCTGAAAGCATTCGAGGAGCTGAAAAAGAAGTTAGTGAGTGCACTAACCATAGTGGCTCCTGACTGGAACAAACCATTTGAGCAGATGTGCGGCGCTAGTGATGGTGCAATTGGGGCCGTATTAGGCCAAAGGAGGAGCAAAATATTTCACTCCATTTACTACGCAAGCAAGACTCTCACTCCTGCTCAAATAAATTATACTGTGACATAAAAGGAGTTGATTGCTGTAGTGTGGGCGTTCGATAAATATTGGGCCTATTTGGTTGGCAGCAAAGTCATCGTCTACACAGACCATGCAGCCATCAGGTATTTGTTTGAAAAGAAAGATGCTAAACCAAGGCTAATTCGTTGGGTTTTACTCTTGCAGGAATTTGACTTGGAGATCTGAGACCGTAAAGGAACAGAGAATCAAGTGGCTGATCACTTGTCCAGGTTAGAAACTCGAAATCATGTAGTTGAGGTAGATGTCATCAAGGAAACCTTCCCAGATGAGCAATTGTTGGCCGTTACTACTAGGGAGGTGCCATGGTATGCATATTTTGTAAACTATCTAGCAAGTGGAGAAATGCCGCCTGATCTTGAACCTCATGTTAAAAAGAAGTTCTTGCGAGATGTGAGGTCATATGTGCGGGATGAGCCATTTCTGTTCAAATCTTGTATTAATCAATTAATGAGAAGATGTGTTCCCGAATCTAAAATAAATGCTATCTTACATGACTGTCATGCATCGCCTTATGGTGGTCATCATGCGGGTGACAAAACGGCAGCAAAGGTTTTGCAATCAGGTTTCTATTGGCCTAGCTTGTTCAAAGATGCCCATGAGTTTGTAAGGAGGTGTGATAAATGCCAGAGAACAGGAACAAATACGAAAGGCATGAGATGCCATTGCATGGTATTATGGAGGTTGAAATCTTTGATATGTGGGAAATTAATTTTATGGGTCCGTTTCCCTCGTCCAGTGGGTGTAAGTACATTTTGGTGGCCGATGACTATGTGCCGAAGTGGGTGGAGGCCATTGCTCTTCCTACCAATGATGCCAAGGTGGTGGTCAAATTTGTGAAAAAGCATATCTTTACAAGGTTCGACACCCCGAGAGTGATGATAAGTGATGGGGGTACCTATTTCTGTAATAAGCTATTGGATAATGTCTAAGAAAAATACAGGGTCAGACATAAGGTTACAACCGCTTACCATCCTCGGACTAGTGGACAAGTTGAAGTGTCAAATAGAGAGATAAAGCAGATTCTGGAGAAGACGGTTAGTGCAAGTAGGAAAGATTTAGCTGCAAAGCTTGATGATTCTCTATGGGCATACCGGACCGCCTACAAAACTCTAATCTGAACCTCCCCTTACAAGCTGGTTTATGGGAAGACATGCCATTTTACCGGTAGAACTTGAGCACAAGGCCTATTGGGCGATAAAAAAGCTGAACTTTGATGCAGATTTAGCGGGTGGAAAACGGTTGATGCAATTGAACGAGCTTGATGAGTTTTGCTTGCACGCGTATGAGAATGCCAAGTTATATAAAGAAAAGACCAAGCGCTGGCATGATAATCATATCCATCATCACGAGTTCGAACCGGGCCAATTCGTTCTTTTGTTCAATTCGAGGTTGAGACTCTTTCCTGGGAAGCTCAAATCGAGATGGTAGGCCCCGTTTGAGGTAGTGAGAGTCACTCCACATGGTGCAATTGAGTTGTGCATTTTAGGTGGCGAGAGAACGTTCTTAGTGAACACACAAAGAGTAAAGCATTATTATGGAGGTGACTTTGATCGTCAGAAGTCAAAGGTGTTACTCGCCAATGATTAGACAAGATTCTGCGTCGTGCCGCGACGTTAAATCAGGCGCTTGTTGGGAGGCAACCCAGCTTTACTGCTTTCTTTTAGTTTTGATTTTTCTTCTTATTGTATTATTTTTGTTGTGTGGTTTTATTTTGTAGGATTTTGAGAATAGGAAGCAAAGCTATAGGAAGTGTACAAAAGTGAGCTAGATGGTTGGAGCTAAGTGTGGGGTGCGCGCGCAAAAGACCATGCCTGGGGGAAGTCTGAGTACCTCGTGAGCCGCTATTGCTTCGGCCTTTGGCCTTCCAGGGAGTTTCTTGTCCATCCTCATTATTATTTTGCTTTATTTGTGCATTGGGGACACTGCACTCCTTTAAGTGTGGGTTGGGAGAATTTCTCTAGATAATTAGTAGTAGTGTGTAAGAAAAATATTAATTTTTATTTTTATTTTCGTATATGTGTAGTATAGCTCCTAAAAAAAATACGTGCAGAAAAATTGGACTTTTTCCGACGATGGATCTCATTCAACAGGTTTTTTGAGGGATTTAAGTCGAAAGGAAAAAAGAAAACAAGATTTTCTTTTGTTAGGTAGTGTAATAATTTCCCCTTGGTTTTTCTTTGTGCTGCGATTCTTTTCCAAGGGTATTGTTTGAAACGGGTGTAGTTAGTTTTTTTAGGAGCAGGAGCCATTGTGCTATGATTTGAATTGAAGCAATATCTCTTAATTTTGTTATGCCTTGAGAATAGTGTGTACTTTGGTTGTGACGCTTAGGCTCAATTTTTGACTCTTGTATAAGTACCTTAAATTGTATGATCTTAACTTTTCTTAACTGCTGGACTAGAGTGTCTTGATGATTCCAATTCTGAATAAGTTATGTGCCATGTGTGTGTAAGGTTTTTTGTTAACTGTGCATAGCATTTGATGTCTAGAACTTACCTCATGTGTTTGCAAAGCAAAATAGTAGTTTTGTTCAGTCTTGGAAGTGATATAGGCGCTTCTTTATTGAACCAGTTATATGTTTTACCCGCCTAATTGTTATGTATCGTAGTTAACCCCTTTAAGCCTGTAATCCTGTTTCTTTGGCAACCACATTACAAGCCTTATCCATTTATTTGAATTAACCATCTATTTGAATATTTTCACCTCTCATGAGCACTTGAATTGTAATGAACTTTGTAAAAGTTAGAGTATGGGGTGGTTGGTTTGGCTTTTGAGTGGAACTAACGAAATAAGGAGAAAGGTTCAATGTTTCAAAAAAGTAAGAGCTACTTGAATTGGAAAAGAAAAAGAAAAAAAATTAAATTTAGATAGTTGTATTGCTGTGCAAATATTCCTCGATAGTGGTGACTCTTGATGTAATTGTGCTTAAAGAAGTATGGAGTTAATAAATATTGATGTTAAGGTGGAGTTATGGTTTGACATAAGTGTCGGGTTTCAAATGTTAAAGTGTATGTATTAAAGTGTTTAGCGAGGTTTAGTCACTATTATATCTAAATGTATCCTGCCCGTCCTGCATCCTACATTACAACCAAGTAAAGTTCTACTTGATCCTAGTCAGAATGAGCTATATTAGTAGAGTAGTACACTACAGGCAAGCCTATGGTGCATCTTTTGTGGCATATGAATGTTATTTCTGAGAGTGAGTGAATTCTGTCTATCTTGAGTTCCTAATTGTTCTTAAAGGTTATTGTGTGTGGAACTACTCTCTTTTGTTGGGTGATGGCACTTGATTCATGAAGGAAAGGTAATATCATTGACCTCTATGTTAGAGTAAGTGAGTGAGTTGTGAATAATGTGTCGTACTTGTGAATCAAATCTTGAGGTGAAGATGTTACACTCTTGTACTTAGTCTATTTTAAATATTCTTAGTGTGATGAGTTAGGAGAATTGGTTAAAAAGGTCATGTCTATATAAAGTGTAGTTTGATTGCTCGAGGACGAGCAATGCTTTAAGTGTGGGGTGTTGATGATAGTCTATAATTACGTATTTTAGTCGCTTATCGCACTTTAATTTACTACACTTTAATTGAGTTTGAGCTTTAATCGCTGGTGTTTTGCACTAATTGCGTATTTTATGCCTTGTAGGAGCGAATCCGAGCTATGTAGATGTTATGAAATGAATTTGAGCTATTTGGAGCTTTGAAGTCTAAGCAAAAGCCCAAGGGATTAAGCCGGGATCGCGTTCGGGGGTCGAGAACCACGTCCGGATATCAAAAAGTCAAGAAAAATTCGGACTCTGAGAAAACAATACACGCGCGGCGCGTGGGGCGGCACGTGGGCGCCTTGCCTGTGCAAATCCTGCTGTTATCAATTTTACACGCTCTCTGACAAACCCCACTACCACACCACGTGGCGCGCCGCCCTGTGCGGCGCACCTGTGCAAATTTTATAGAGCTGGAATCCTATTTCTCGCAGGAAAAGGTGTTTCGTCTGGACCCGACCCTACTTAGTATAAATACATGTAAAAACGCTATTTTGAGGACTTTTGATACATCTTAGACCTTGGGAGACTATTTCGGAAGGAGAAGATGTTTGAAACATTCTAAGGAGGAGAAAATAATCGAGTTCTTCGTTCCTTCATCTTTTTTTTTTTTTGTAATTTGTTTATGTAAAATACTTGGAAAATTGTTGCTAGGAACATGAGTGGCTAAGCACTCTAATTTCTAGGGTTGTAGTTGACATGATTATTAACGTTTATTAATTACATCTCTGTTAATTCCGATTATCATCTTGTGGTTGTTTCTTTAATTCTAGTTTTAACTTGTGAATTGTTGTAGCTACCAATTCACCATACTATCTATGTTATGCTTCGGAAAGCCATGTTTACATTAGAGTAGAATTAAAGTGAGCTTATTTCTGAATCTGTGGCTCAGGAAAAGATTTCGCGGTTAGGATAGGAATATACCTAACAATTTTGCTTAGTTGAATGCCGTATTACATTCGTTCATGATAGATTCAATACCATATGGATATAGGGTTGATATATTATGGATAAACAGATAGTATTGTGGAAATATGCTATTTATATAAACGACCCGGTCAACTAGCAACCATAGATAATTCGGATTAACGAGTGTAATTATTGAACTTAATAGGGTTGTTAAACCAACCACAACCCTGAAATCTGCATCTCCTCTGAATTAAAGTCTCATCATACCCATTTGCATTCTTGTCAAATTAGTTGTTACTTGTTTAATTTTCGCAATAGTAGATTAACAGAAAAACATCACTCTTGGTTATCTTGGACAATTGATTGATTTTAGTTTGCTTAATTAACGATCAATATATGTCTCTATGGGTTCGACATCCGACTTTCGAGTCACTTTATTACTTGACGACCACATATACTTGTGTGTGTGTTTGGTCCCAACATGATTTATATTTTCTTTATCTTACCTTAGTTTCTTTTATGCTGTTGTAGAATAGTTGATGGATCTAATACTCTGGCCATTTTTTATGGTTTCTTAATTCATCACCCTTTAAACAGTAAAATTATCTAGAGATATTTGCGAAATTCTGTAAAAGTATGTATGTTATTGCATTCTACTTCCACTAGTGAGTTTTTCCTGACATTTAGAAAAAATACCGAAAATTAAACGAACCATACCAATACCGAGAGAAACCGACATGATTGGGATGCTTTCGGAAAGTCTAATTTTGATTATACATAATAAAATACCGAAAATTGATATGGTACAAATTTTATAAAATAACTAGCCGCACCGAATCACCCCCAGTAACAGCCCACATTTGGTTCAAATAAAATGATCTCCTATATGAACCGTTACAATTTAAATAAGAAAAATTGATCTTGCATAGATCTTTTATATTTATTATCAATTTCTTGTGTTATATTCTGTTGATCTTTTATAAAAAAAAATTATATAACAAAAATAATATTTGTAATGTCTCATAAAATTGACCTTCTAATGTTTGTTTGTTTGAGAAATATTCCTTTACCAAAAATTGTAGAAATGCGCATTTGTGTCATTGTGTTGGGTACTGCATTCTAGTCTACATTTTAGTGGTACGTACTCCTGTTATTGTTTTTATGGTCATTTCTTTTAACTTGATATAAACATAATACTATTATTTCATATTTAAATAAATTTAATTGAAACTTTTTATCGCACTTTTAATAATGCACTTTTATAATTATGATATGTCACAACATGTTAAGACAACGAGGTCTAGTAATAATTTTTAGTATGTGCCAAAAGTTGATTTAATTTTTAGACTTCACGCCAAATTAACGTTGTATAAAATGAAATCAAGAGAGTACCACTCCATCACTAGCTTGTCACGTCACGTCATTCTTTTGCGATTCTAAGCTCTGTATTTGTGACACGAGAGTACCTAGATTCACTGTAAATTATAAACGTCATATAATTAACCAAGCAAGTCTTTCTCTTCTCTGGAAAATTTCTAAGTAGCATACACCAATACAAATTCTCCAAAAAAAGGCAAAAGAATCAAACTAAAACTGAACCATTTCGTATGCCTACCCACTTGAATTTTCTGGCAATTCACGGAAGGTACTTATTTACCCGTAAAACGGTACATTTGAATTTATACGTAATTTTTAGACAAATAAATTAATTTGATCCTGAAATAATAAGATAATTGAAGAAATATACGATACTTAGCCTTGAGATGGAGACGAAATAGCAGAAACGGTGGTTCCAGGAGTAGGCTTCCGAGCACAACGACAATGAAAACAAAAAGCAAGAAGATAAAATTGTTTTAAGCTTTGGATAGAGTATAGCATAAGTTTGCCAGAAAACTCATATCCTCTACAATGTAACTGAGCTCACTATTTATAGCTACGTCTAGGGAAGGAGATCCTAGTATTATGCCTTTCTTTAATGTCAATTATGAGGGTCATTGATGAAGATGTAACAGTAAATATAAATGTCAAATTCCTTGTAATAGTCAATCATACTTAATGCTGTGGAATATTCTCCATTGAATGCATCTTTAATCGTACCGGGTGAAGAGTATTTATTGCATCCTTATGCGCGTTACTCACTCCGGTGACAGACGGGACAAATGCCTTTGGTTCTGGTTATCCCCCATCTTAGGTTCCACGTGTCCTTCTTTTGAGCGGTCACGTAGCATTGCATATTTTACCCTATACAGGTAGTCCCCCTGCTTTCCGGTAACATAACTTTGTGCACGGGGAAGTTGGTAGAAACATTCTTTTAGCGGGAAGTACCAACACTTCTAGTTCAATTCCAACCATCAAACACCACCCACAACCTGTCTACGGAGCTTTTAAGTACAACAAAAGAGTAGTATGGAAGTGCCGACAACAAGGCCCCTGCTATAACTCAAAACACAAAGTACAACATCAAGTGACATCATGCCCGAAATAGAGTAGGGCTCACCAAAACCTGCTGAAAAGGAAGCAACTGCTAACGAGGACTAAAGTTGCCCGCTGATGAACTACCTGCATCCATTAAAGATGCAGCGCCCCCGACAAAAGGGACGTTAGTACATGTGAAATAATACTAGTATGTAAAGCTAAATGTCCTCTTTCAAAATAGAATGCCAATATAAAAAAGAAAAAAACCATAGAAACAGCAAGTCACAATCAACAATATCCAAATGCCCAGTTAAAATATAACAATTTTCAAAATACAAAAATAAAATATATTTTTGGTTGGGAGATCATTAGCACTGATATATCATCGTATTTTCAGCATGGAGTGCGATCTCCGCCCGATCGACTAGGCCATATCTCCACGAACAATGTGGATTGACAGGTGATACGAAAGAAAGGTGTTACCAAGAGTAGGAACCGCCATGCGCGCAACATGGTATCCGATCTCCACCCGATCGGCTAGGCCGCCTTCCCACATATATCGTGTGGGTCGACTTCATCTTTTCAATTCACAGCTATCATCAATCTCATCCCAATAAAGGGAAATAGTCACAATCACATCAATATTTCATTCTCATCCCAAATAAGGGGAATAATCACAATCCACTCCTACACTGGCACGTTTAGTTTCGGGTGTGGGCCTTACGACTCACCCTTCCTCGATTTGCTAATGGTACTCCCAAAAATATCTTTTTATTTGTGCACACAAAGACACATAAATACAAGAACATTCACCTCATAGCCTTTCACACTATATATAGTTTTATTACTACTTTCAACCACACTCGTATGATTCTCCATTCAAGGCACGGTGGCCGTAATTCATATTCCACACTTTCATTTCTTTACTTTCTAGGATCATCATTTCAGCATCAACATATAGAATATTCTGGAATCATAACTTCAAATTCATTAGTAATGAAAAGTTTAAACACAAAAGGTTTTCCCCCAAAGAATTGGGCAAACTGACCAACAATAGAAACACACATTAAAATCATAAACGAGCAATACATCATTTATTCTTCAAATACTCTTTTCCAAAAAGGGCAATGCACAATGTCGACACATGAGCATGTAATAACTTTAATCACATTGGATATATTGATAAAGGAGAGCATGGTAATTTACGATTTAATCACGACTTCAAATCAATGCACTAGTTACAACAACCATGGCCACACTTTATATCGCACTCTTGCTTCTTCTACTTCCGAACTTAGTCATAGTTTATCAACAATAAGGACACTTGGAAATCGAGATTTGATATGTATATGAACAATAAGAGTCTTAACACATTGAGTTTTCTTTCATAATTTGGCAAAATAACTTGCAATAAAAACATAATTGAAATCATAATATTCCGACTTATTTGTCACGTTTGAATACATTCGAAGGAGAACACAATATGTTAGGAGCATTCAGTACACATTTCTAGTATATATCTTTCAACACAAGGTTATTCGAAATAGTCGAATTCATAAAGGATGACTCGGAACATGGGATTAGGAACTTGTGCCAACCACACTTGAAACTTACGGGCATAGGCGAATCCAGACTTTAAAATTTATGGGTTCCTATAACGATCTCAAGTTATCAACAGGGTTCACGATCAAATATTTATAGATATTTGATAAAAAATTTAATACATATATAAGTATTGTGCAAAAGCTACTGGGTTCTCGGGAACCCGCACATTACCCTCTACATCCGCCATTACTTACGGGGACATCATGGAATTCGATTCTAAAATAGAAGCTTAGCCAACATATTTGTTTGAGCTTTCCTTAAGTTACTACAACGTCCCAACATGTCTAGCAATAACAATCCAGATAGATGGTAATCTAGTGATTGGCTTCCTTGATTCTTGAAGATTGGTGCAAGAATGGGTGATTAGAATGCTAGATTTCCTCCTTCTCTCTCTAAAATACTCTTACCTCTCTCTAAAATCATCAGCAATTCGCTTCAAAATGAGCCCCTAAGGTTATTTACCAAAATGAGGTTAGGTTATAAAAATAAAAAAAAGGACCCTCCGAACTCAGGTCTGTGGTCGCAGAATAGGTATGCTGCCCGCAAAATAGACCGCGAAGTGATGCCAAAAATTGGAATAGTCTGGACCGGTCTGCGACAGGTATGTGGTCCGCAGATCACTTATGCGGCCGCAGAATGGACCACAGAATCGCTCAACGAAATTCCTCATGCTAACTATGTGACAGAAGTGCGGACCGCGGATAGATGTGCGATCGCATAAATGACCGCACGTCGCCCTTCAAAATCCAACTAATTTTCTACCCAACTCCGCAATGGATATGCGGCCTGCGGAGTGGTTCTGCGGTCGTGAACTTGACCGCAGAACTGCCTTCTTCTGCCAAAAATTTCCGTCAACTCCTCAGTGCATTCTTCAACCCAAAAAGTTTGTACTGCGCCGTACACATAAGTCGACCTCGGCACCACAAAAACCTGAATTCCTTGGCGAAATTTTACGGGGCCTTACAAGACCGAGGCGCGGGTTCGACCGAACCCAGTAACTTTTTTGCAAACTTTGTATTTGTCTTAAAAAATTTATTTTAATATGTACAAATTATTAATTTAGAACGCAGTAACTTAAAAGTGCTAGAATTCGAAACTCATTAGTTTAAATCCTAGCTCCGCCTCTACCACCAATGTCACACTTTTTTTCTCTTTTTCGTTAGGTTAACCATCCGCTGTGTTCAAAACTTGTCCGATACGCTTTGTAAAAAAACTTATATGGTGATTTTAGCGCTCTCCATAAAAGAGGACTCGGTCCCAACTCTCGAACCCTACCCGATATCGAGCGAAAAAGTCTCTACTTTAATTTCTACCAACACCCTCTCTGGTCAAGGTCACGTTTCCTCTTCCATGTGCAGGCAGATAAATTAGTGCGATTATAGATGGGAGCAGGTGACAAACTCTAGGTTATTAGATTGTCAAGTCATCATTCATGGTTGCAAATGCAATAATTCAACTAGTTTCTGCTTAAAGTACCTGTCCTTTGCAGCTTGTTCTGCATTATTGCCTTTGTGTTTCACCTTAATAGGAAATTGTGTGATTCTACATTTCCTCATGTGGCAGCTAGCTCGTTATGTAGAGGGAGTCCGGAACCCAATTGTTATTTTTTAGACTTAAAGTACATTAATAAGTGTAAAAAAAAAAAAAGTTACCTTATATAACGTCCAAATACAAGACGCTATACCTTAACGGTAACTTTTGCCGTTAAGGTATAGCGTTTTGTATTTGCACGCTATATATACTCTCGATTTGACTGACAGCTATAGTGTTTTGATTTTTCACGCTATATATATGACGTATAAAAAAAGAGACGCTATATGCGCAACATCACATCGCTCTGATGTTCAATTCCAAAGACCAAAAGGTTTATGGAAGGATCTGTTAATACAGAGCGATGTTCACTGCTACCCCATTTCATCCTATAGTATCATTTTTTAGCCATAAGTAATTTTTGTCGATGTTCATATTAAATTATACTACTGATTTATCATGGTCAAATACCAAACAAACAGTAACGTAAAATTAATTATAATTGAGAACTTAAAGTCATAGAAAGGAAGTATTACTTATTTATTGATTTGATATAAAAATTGAGTGTAAGAGAAATTTTATATTTGAGCCTAGCTCGTAATTTTTGTACATTTGTGTACGTGTCAAACAATCATCAGAACAGTTAACCAGACCGTTGAACTTGAGGACTCCAACAAATTATAAGGAAACCTCATCATTTGAATGTTTATTCCATTTTTGGTGAATGGAATCTTACACCTTTCTGTGTGGCTAAAACCTATTGATGTAAACACTCCTGCGCCGAAATATGTAGGTGTAATAATTCTTTCCATTTAGAAGTCAAACTTCTATCTTCATCCATTGATTCTTTACGTATAAAATTAAGGTGTACGGGAAATGTATTATTGTTAAGAATATTGACAAGAGAGAGAATGATTTTAATTTACTTTTTGGATTTAAGGAAACATTTCATGATTGAAATACTTACCATTTTATTTCACATGATATTCGTAATTATACTTGAAAAAACTGACAAACTATATTGTATGTTGTTCCATCATCTATGGTGAAATCTACAAGTATGATTAGGCACAGATTTTTGTCATAATTTGGTCCTTGTAACGTTTCTTCAAAGGCGCTTATTTTCCAGACCTGTTGCTGAAAACTAGTGATCTTTGTAAATAAAGATCTAAATCCCTTTTCCTTTTGTAGTAATTTGCTTCATTGTTTAGTTTTTGGCCTTGGTTCAAATTCACTGGTTCAGTCTTTAATCCTTATACTGTTACTTCAGAAAGCTAGTTATCACAGGGAAGGTTCTAAAAAAATTACTGTTGTACTGATGTTTAATAGTAGTATAAGAAAGAAAATTACCTTCTGATGAAATAAAATGAAAGGCTGGTACTAACATCAAACTGTTAAAATGATTCCAAAGTAGTGGCAGGAGAGTTAGAAAACCTAGAGGATATTTGATGACTAGGGCAATGTTACAACGTTTTGATGTTCTCTTTCTTTTGGCCTCCCAAAACTAATTGTTTTATCCTCATTACAATCACTTAGAATGAACTGAAGTAGAATAAAACAATAATCAATCACAGTAGATTTACCAGCAGTAATATTACTGTCTTTCTTACAAAGACAAGAATAGCTTTTCCATAACATTGAGCGTCAAATCAAATCACTGAGAGAAGATGGACTCTGAGAAGATCATCCCCTACCTTTGCTAATGGTTAGTTAAACCACCAACAATCACCCGTTTTTTCGCCATACCTGTTAGATGTTGCTAACATCCATATATAAAAGGGTTCGGGGCACCTCCGGGGGACGTTCGATTCTGATTATAAAATTTTATTCTAACTTTCCTGCCGCTTAATCATCTGCTAGCCTTGATACCTCGAAGAGTTCTGTACTCTAAGGAGATCAGAGACGATTCTGAATACCAATTTCTTTTACACAATTTGCATAATACTCGATTTTAATTCTTTCTGCTATTTCAGTATTTTCGATTTATATTCGACAAACACTGCAAGTTCCCTTTCCTTGTGGTTGGACTTTTAGCATCCGCATTAACCATGATGACTGACACGGTCATCACAAATTTCACTTTTTAGTTTCTGGGGGAGGAAAGGGAAAGGATTCAAGGGATAACTAACTAGTGAGAAACAAGAAGCTTTAATATCTAATGGATGAATTGACATGTAGTGTAAAACATTTCTTCCTTACACAGTAAAACAGGAATAAAGATTGGATATGCCACACAGTAGGACGAAACAAAAAACATTACACAACAAAGCTGGTAAGGACAATACACGAAAATGCTTTAATCTAGTCTGTTATCATGTCACTCATAGGATCTGTAAATTAATCAAATTAGGAAGGAGGAAAAAGAAGAAAATTGCAGAAGACATACTTTACAACCCTTTCCCTAACTAAAACTAGAAAACAAACTCACAATTACTAGAACAAAATGCCTCTTTACATGGATGCCAAAAGATCTCGCATTTCTGAGACAGATGGGATGGTCTCGCTGGGGTAAATCTTGGCTACAAGCTGAGCAAAACTGTCATACTTGTCCAAGAACTCCTTCTGCAAAAATATGAATGTTGTAGGTAAATTTGCTACACAGAAAATGAACCAAGGAAACATAGAGATCAACTGAGGAAGTGATCAATACAAGCCTAGGGTAACATTTTAAAGCAACTCTAAACATGGAAGCAAGATTTTACTATTACAGGACAATGCAGTTGAAAAGAAACTTAAGATGTCTCTATTCTACCAGACGGCCATTAATCATGATTTCTGTTTATATAATCATCAGAGAAGCTCCTACTTTCAAAATGGCACCATTCTATCCTTTTCCAGCTCACAGTCCATCTCATCATATAGCAAGGACAAAGTTCTTTTATAAGAGAATTCAGAAAATCCAACGGCCAGAGGATTCCCCTGGATTGGCTACTCAAATTCTCACAAAAATCAAATCAATAGGAAAAACTAAATCCAACCTCCAAACATCAAATTGACACACTGATGGAAGGAAGTATTTCAGGTGAAGAATTTTTCATTTGGATTTCCAAGTGATCAATTTCAATACGCAGTCTGCTAGATATACCTTGCATTTATCCCATAACGAAGGCAGCAACTCCTCTGAGGTTAAGTTCTTCTGCAATCTCTTATACATTGCACTTATGGACTTATCCACCTATAGAAGCAAAGTTTGAACATTCATCGAAGACCCCGAAATATACAAGATTGACACCTTTTTTTGGTTTAAAAAAGTAGAAGATGAATTGAGGCAATTGACAGACTTACCCCAGATAAACTGGATTTTACCACCTTCCTAAGATCCATCTTTGACAGCCCAAGTTGGAATGGAATCTAAAATATTTAAAATGACATAAATCATTAGCAGCTGATGATGTATTGATGCAGTCAGGTAAGCAGCATTTGCATTTAAGGTTGATCAGAACCTCGAGCAACTTCAAATGATAGAACAAAAATAAATTTTATTTGTTACTTCAAAAAAAAAAAAAGAAATAACCCAGCTACCAATAAGGCTAAGAAAATGTCAGCTCAAAGTCAGCAATGCAAACCTAAAGTTCCATCTGCTGACTAATACCACAAAGAAGGATTGACTAACATCAATGTATACACTAGTTACTGGTAATTACTTTATTCATGTAAGTACTTAAAGGCATGATGCAGAGAAAGTAAACCAAAAATGAGGCAACAACTAGCAAATTGTCTCCCTCATCCATGGTTAGAGTGACAGCAGATAATATTTAAAATGGATTATGATACATCCATTTAGGAGGACGGTGTCTATTTCAGACAACTAGTTTGGGTTCATGCCGGGGCGTTCTACCACGGAAGCTATCCACCTTATTAAGAGGTTAGTGGAACGGTACAGGGTTACAAAGAAGGATTTGCACATGGCGTTTATTGATCTGGGAAAAGTGTATGACAAGGTTCCTAGGGAGGTTCTATGGAGATGCTTGGAGGCAAAAGGTGCGCCGGTTGCTTACATTAGGGTGATTAAGGACATGTATGATGGAGCTACGACTCGGGTTAGGACAGTAGGAGGCTACTCGGAGCATTTTCCGGTTGTTATGGGGTTGCACCAAGAGTCTGCGCTCAGCCCATTCCTATTTGCCCTGGTGATGGATGCACTGACACACCATATTCAAGGGGAGGTACATTGGTGTATGTTATTTGCTGACGATATAGTTCTGATTGATGAGACGCGAAGCGGCGTCAACGAGAAGCTGGAGGTTTGGAGACAGGCCCTTGAGTCCAAGGGTTTCAAGTTGAGCAGGACTAAGACGAAATACCTAGAGTGCAAGTTCAGCGTCGAGCCGACAGAAACGGGATTGGACATGAGGCTTGACTCTCAGGTCATACCCAAGAGGGGCTGTTTCAAGTACCTTAGGTCGGTTATACAGGGGAATGAGATCGACGAGGATGTCACAGACCGTGTAGAGGTGGGGTGGATGAAGTGGAGGTTAGCGTCTGGAGTCTTGTGTGACGAGATAGTGCCACCGATACTCAAAGGTAAGTTTTACAGAGCGGTGGTTAGACCGGCCACGTTGTATGGGGCTGAGTGTTGGCCAGTTAAGAACTCACATATCCAGAAGATGAAAGTAGCAGAGATGAGGATGTTGAGGTGGATGTGCGGGCACATTAAGATGGATAAGATTAGGAATGAAGATATTCGGGAGAAGGTGGGCGTGGCCCCATGGATGACAAGCTGCGGGAAGAAAGGCTCATATGGTTCGGGCACGTTCAGAGGAGAAGCCCAAATGCCCCGGTGAGGAGGTGTGAGCGACTTTGGTGGGTACGAGGAGAGGTAGAGGGCGGCCTAAGAAGTATTGGGGAGAGGTGATCAGGCAGGACATGGCATGGCTCAGATTACCAAGGATATGGCCTTAGACAGGAAGTTGTGGAGGTCGAGCATTGAGGTTGTAGGTTAGGAGATAGTTGTGCATATTTTTACGGCGCTCCAGAGTGAGGCTAGTCTGCTAGGATTTAGTCTTAGACTGCTAGTGGTTAGCGTTGAGTTCTCACAACTCTTTCGTTCCTCTTAGTGCTGGGCCTTATCTACTAGTTATTGTTTCGCTTTCCATCTATTTCTTGGTTCTTGTTATATATATATATATATATATTATTTACTGATGGTACTGATGTATTGCCTTTTTTCGTCTTCATGAGCCGAGGGTCTTTCGAACAGCCTCTCTACCCCTCAGAGTAGGGGTAAGGTATGCATACACACTACCCTCCCTAGACCCCACTAGTGGGATTCCACTAGGACGTTATTGTTGTTGTTGGATTATGATACATCCCTAGGTACGTACCACTTAGGCGCCTCTAAACATACACAGTAACAACAATCATGCTTCAATCCCAAGCTAGCTGGGGTTGGCTACGTGAATGTCAAAGACAACTATTTAGCATTAGAAGGGAATTGCCCGAAAATTGTTAAAGAGGATTCACATCCAACTAATTTAGGGCTGAGGCATAATTAAATTTTTCTATTTATAAGTAGATGAGGCATAATTAATCGATGTTGACTGAAAAACTGAATTCTTAATACCAATTCAATATAGAGTTTACTTAAATTTGCCAACTAAGGTAAGTCACTCATTCTAAATTAATCTCTATCTCAATTTTTCTCCATTTTTTCAAAAATAAACAAGAACATTATGGTGAAAACGTAAGCATACAGAATTGGTAATCACAGCAGGACATCAGTCATTCTTTATATCAACTTCGTACTTAATAAAGATACTAGTGAGACACCGGTAGCTTCAGAACCTCAAGATCTGTACCAGAAAATTTTGTTGGTTTAAATTACAGTTATCATGATTAATTAAAGGAACCCATTGGAATAGTAGGACTGAATTGAGTAGTAGACTACACTGTTCCGTTCAGAAGTCCAAGAGATTTCAGATATTCAATTTAGCTTTTTTTATCATATATTTAGTTCAATAGCTATTAAAAAAAAGTCAGTACAAAGCGACATGTATTGAGTAGTAGACTACACTGTTCCGTTCATACTTGATAAGAAATCATGTAGTGGCTCAAATTCGTGTTGACTTAATATCGGTGCAGGAAACTAAATAACAAGCCGGTGTCCTCATACAAGGCAAATTATGACACTCTTAAGTGGAGGGAAGAAAACAAATGCTGTAACCTGAGGAGAAAATTAGAAAAGCAGTAATCTAACCTCTTCAGGTGGGATTGTGTACATCAAATCCTCGATTCTTTTAACGAACTGAAAAAGTCGCTCAAATTGCTGTGGAGAAGCATAGGTTTTAAGGTATATCATCAGAAAGACTTGGACCTATAGAAATAGTAGTAACAGCAACAAGCAGAGAAGAAAACACTACAAAAACAAGAAGCAAGAAATAGGATAGCTTACATAGATTATAATCACGTTGATGTGGCGCGTGCGAGCTTGTTCATAAGATTCACTGGCTTCATGATAGAACTTCGCTAATGTCGGCACCATATTGGCCAGGTCATAAAGACTGCACAACTCCTTCCAGTCAGTACTCAAACAGATTTTATGGAATAGAAAATGTAATAGATTCTGAAAAGCAACATCAGAGTAATACCTATTCTGAAATGCTGCATAGTTTTCTAAAAGCATAATGTCTTCATATTTTGGGTCTGCTTTAGCAATTTTATCCAAAGTAAGGAACATTGTACTGACCTGCCAAACAATTTCCAAGACAGCCACACCACACAATATTACTTACATAAGGAAATATATATTATCTGACCACGACAGACTGTAAAAATTAAAATCATCACATAGAGAAGACAAAAAATTAAATATGTATTTCCTAATTTCTTTTTTGCTTTTTTCCCCCAATTCCCACTTTAGCAATATCTGATTTTCTGATACAGCATATTAAAAAATGGAATTATCAACGGCTATACTAAAACCACAAAAAAGGGCAAACAAAAGCAATCAACTTCATATTAAGTCAAAATTAGAGTCTTCAACTGATAACACATATTAATAGCATCAACTGATATCACATATCAAGAAACGGGTGGGAGATGAAAGCACTCACAAATTTTGTGTACGCCTGGTCAACCAAATCCCTTGATTGTCCTTGGATGTACTGCTCCATACGGGTTGCAAGTGTGGCAAATCTATAATACCAAATGGATTATTGATTATCTACGCCAAAAGGATCAACTGAGAGTACTCTGAAAGCAAAATTAAGTAGCAAATCTGATTTTGAAGTGAATTACAAGAAAATGCTCACAGCCCTACAGTTATCGATGGCGTTAATCAAAGACTTGTTAGAGAAAGCTCATAGCAAAAGGTGAGAAAGAAGGTAATCAATCATGAGGAGGAGGTAATACAGAGATGGAAAGAGTGGAACTGCACCAGTAAAAGGAAAGAAAGCTCAAAAAAATACTAACTGAAACTTGAGGTAGTGAAAATCAAGCTGGAATATCCAATATAGAATTGACATTGTCTAACTTTACTTGAAAGTTGGAGGGATTGATTTTTTTTTTTTAGGTAACATAAGTTGGAGTCATCAATTTCTTCATTAAAAGTAGTAAATTTCATGGTAATAACTAAAGTATGAAAATTGTGAAATCGATCTCTCTTTTTCCTTCCAAACTGGAGAAAAAAGATCTTCCCAAGAGAAACAAAACCATACCATTGCCAGGTTAAAGAAGATCAATCTTCAGAGACGAAAATACGACACAAGAGCCTATATTCTAGCATGTCTAAATGTGTTGGACTAATCAGACCACATTAAAGTAGGAGGATAAGATTAAAAAGTTGCAATACCACGAGAATGCGTTGTCCATCTGACACCAAATTTACATGTTAACCAATAATTTTACACCCTAAGTATGTCAAGCACTATTCAGATGCCCCCTAAGTCGAACCATCTAACTACACATTTGACAGCAAACCCGTTCTACTGATAACGCAAGTATATAAAAGTAAGGACATATGGAACCCAGTCAACCTTGGTATATATGACAAGACTCCCAACTGTCGAACATTTCGCTCATTTCTTTCAATTTGATGACATGCTTCATCAACAAACTGCAATGCAAGCAACAGAAAGCAGAGTAAAAATCATCACTTATGAGCTCCACAAGCATATATCACGACAAACAGGAATACAGTAGCTCACCCGACTAAACTGCATTGAAATCCTAGATTCCAAGTCATCAAGCAAGATGCGTACAAATCCTGCAGCATCAGCCTTCTGACCTGAAATATAACGTTCTGTTATTCCATGCATTGATATGCAGCGCAAAGGATCAATCTTGTATGCCCAATCCACCACCGCATAGAAGTCTTCCTAAAACACGTAAAAACAGGAGAGTTTCGTCAGAAGTATCTAAAAGATTCTGCAACCATCCAACCAACAATTATGACCGTTAAGAACCATATTGTAACAATCAAACCCCGTAACCACAAAGAAAATTAACGACAGAAGAGAGAAATAATAACTACTATAGAGAAAACAAAGCTATAAGCACCATGAAGAATAGGTAAAACTTGCTGGCAAACATCCAGCACTAGCGCCTCATGACAAGGACAAATAAAACATGTCCAGAAAACAAGAACTTGGATTATCAAGGGCTGGTTCTACAGAACACAACAAGAGATGGTGGTGCATCGTAAAGGTCTGCCATTTTATACATAAGAGCAGAATAACAAGGAGGAATGTTATGAAGCTGTTCGCTGGACAATGCAAAACCAATTTTCTTGTCCCAACTGAGTAGCGGAAAATGAGGATGTTGAGATGGATGTATGGGCATACTAGGAGACATAGGATCAAGAACAAAGATATTCGGGACAAGGTGGGAGTGACTTCCGTGGTGGACAAGATGAGGGAAGTGAAGCTGAGATACAGGAGATGCACAGATGCCTAGTGAGGAGCTGTGAGAGGTTGGTAGAGGTAGGCCGAAGAAGTATGAAGGAGAGGTGATTAGACAGGACATAGCACATCTTCATCTTACCGAGGACATGACCCTAGATAGAAGGATGAGGTCGAGGATTAAGATAGAAGGTTAGTAGGTAGTCGAGTTTGGGACACCGTATTTGTTCCTTATTTTCAATATCAGTATTATTATTATCATTCTCGTATTATCTTATCCCTCGATTTTTATTACTACCTGTTATTTCTTTTGCTTCGTTTATCTTATTGCTTTGTTGTTGTTACTGTTCTTATCTTCATTATTCTCAACATGGCTTTTTCACTACTTTTTTCTTTTTCAAACCTGCTTTGAACTGCTTTTCTTTATCCGAGGGTATATCAGAACAGTCTCTCTACCTCCACCTCCACAAGGTAGGTGTAAGGTCTTTGTACACACTACTTCCCAGACTCCACCTGTGGGAATACATCACCTGTGGGAATACACTGTATATGTTGTTGTTGACTGAGTAAAATATTGATTCAATCACAATGAGTACGGTTGTAGCAGGGAATTGTTGATAATGTACACATTGTACTCGATAAACAATTAAGCATGATGCTATGACCATTGAACATGTAAATAACACATAGCTCACCAAAGAAGAATAAAAGAAATTAAAAACACTTACGACTATTGATCTGTTTTTCCATTCAGCATCTCAATCTGATACTAACAAAATATTAACTGAATCCCCCCAGGGCCATATTTTTGCTTCAAGTTAACGTATTAGCATTATTATTATCAAACAGCAAGGCTATTGTAAGGATGAAATGTAAGAATTACTTGTATTCCATCGAGTAAATCATGAAGGGATTCGTTCAGAGCCTCGAGCTCACCAGTGTTTTTACCTGCAAAATACCAAGAGCGGGTCCTTGATTGACCATAAATCAGGCTAGGTAAGAGAAGAAACAAGGACAAAGAGCTACCAGCTTTGTTTTCAGTCTCATCAATATCCATAATGCCCAAATCATCATAATTTGCATCATCCTCATCATGTGCACTTTTGCTCCCATTAGCAAGTCCTCCTGGTGGAACGAGTGCAGGAACTTCAAAGCACATGAAGTGAGCAAAAAAAGAACTCTGCATTTAGGAAAAAAGAAACAAAGGACTTGATATTGGAAGTGAGAGCAACATTAACCAAATATATACATTTATTCCAAAGAAAAAAGAAAGTCGAGAGCACCTCATCCACAAGTAGAGGGATAAATATTGTCAGCATTTTAGAATATGCATCCGAAACTGTTGAAGTGTCTGCACTATTCACACTTTGATTCGAACCCATCGAACCTTCAAGCCATACAGTTGGATTTCTTGATGCCTTTGTGCTGGCACGGAGCTCGTTTGCAAACTCACGAGCCTGCAAGTATGGCACACATAAAGAACCATTACTTTAAACTTGAAATGTTCTTCATAAAGGATTTGCTATGACCCCGAAACTATTTCCATTTTTATTTGGTCCAAGGAGAATCGCGAGGCATGGACAATAAATAGGAATATTTAATCAGAATCAAAACGTGATTAAGAGGGTCCACTAATACCAATAAAAACCAACACAACAAGCATTCTGAACCACCTATATTTATTAGCGAAAGTGGCTTACAAGATTCAACTCTCAATACATTCTCCTTTGAGCGATTTCATCTTGCATATCTCAAGTTTTCTCTTTCCAGTTCCAACTGAGTTTTAATTCATGCAAATTGTAAGTCTTTCTTTGTATAGAAAGAACCAATTATTAAGAATAATTGTGAATACCTTGTAATTAAAGTTGTAGATGAGAAAATTATTGTACATATCAATTGGAATCAACTAGGATGATTAAATACCAATTAGGAAGACTAGATGCGTATAATTATGAGTCTTTCCTATTCTAGGACGTTATGACGTTATTTATTTCCTGACACTAGAGAGAATAATCAAATCGAATTTCACATAATTATCTTTTTTATCTCCTATTTCTACATGGTATTAGAGCTAAAAGGATTCTGAGTCCCTTCTCTGATATTAAAATATTGAGTCAGGATGTATTGCTACTAGCTTCGTTAATCCCATCCTTTGGCTTGAAAGAATTCGCACGCAATCACCAGCTTTCCCAAAATAAGGGGAGATTTTCTACTTACTGCTCAGAAACATTAACCAGTTAACAGATATGCTCACAAAATTACCTAGACGTTTAAGGATTGATTAAATTTGCAACAAACTAGGAGCATATGATATCTCACTTCGGGCTTGAATAGGGTCATTGAGAATATTTGTGAATATCTCGTAAATAACGTTGTAGATTAGAAAAGTACCATACACATCAATTAAGACGAGTGCATATATTAGGATGATTGTATGCCTGTAATATGATCCTTTCCTAAGCTAGGACGTGTAAACGTTATTTAAAACCCCCAACAACTTGAGGGAGATAACCAAGCTATATTTTACATCATTCTCTTCTTCTTTTTTCCCTTTTTACAATTTAAAAATTTGCAAATTGTAAGTGTTTTAGACAGTGTGTCCGAGTGGGAGTAGAATTTTTGATATATAGAGTGGGCTGTGATTCCTTTTTTTATCCTTATAGGTTAACTGAAATTCCTTGGGAGACAGGTATTAGGGCCATCCAGAGTCGCCACACGAAAGGAAAAAAAAAATGGACAGCCGTCAGTGCATAATGTAAAAATGTTTTTCAAATCTTTACAAGTTAGGTCAGTCCAGACAATTAACCCTGTTTCACCCTTGATTTCTGATCCCTAGCAGCAAAAGAGAAACTGCTAGCAGAATCCATAATCTTAGTACTGGCTGCCTAATGCAAAGATTATGACCCCACAACATGCACGAAAATCTTTTGGTCCACCACGCAATGTCCTTGGTAGCTTTTGAGCTACGTCTCTTTTGAGCATGTTTATAGATCTAAGAGTAATCCAGAAATTCGCTATTTTCAGCAAATTTCATGACTTTTTCGAGAGGAATATGAGGAAATGATCTCCTACGCTCACTTACAATTTGAATAGAAGAAAATGACCCTATAAAGATCTCCTATATTTTATTTATAGATCTCATGTGCTATTTTTTACTGTTCTTGTGAAAAGGGTCCCTGAAATAACATTTGTAATGGACTACAAAACCAAATCTCCCAAACACTGTAGTCCAATTGTCTTTAGTTCCTTGGCACTGAAATCTTCTTCCATCAAAATGCACTTGGTCGAAGTTCTCTAAACTTGGGCTCCAAGTTACTTGCTCGTGAAGTAATTCGTTTTCTCCAAAATTACTCCTATGGGTCGTTTGGTTACCGGGATTAGGATACTAATCCTGATATAGAATTTTGGATTGCTTTTATCCCATGTTTTTGGAACCAAACGACCACCTAGAGTCCAAAGTCAATATTCCTTACTCATCCTATTTGTTTGTATTAAGTGTTATGAGTCATATTGTCAATCACTGTCTTTGAGTTGCTTGTGTCGTATTGATCCCTTGAGAAGTGTTGGATTCCCCTCTTCCCATCTTTTCTGTTCCCTTTCTGTTTCTCAGAGTTATATGATTTAAAATGTTAGCGGGTGCTTTGGTTAAATGGCAGGTAGAATGGTGGCCAAATCCCTTTCTGTTCTTTTTCTTCTCCACTGGTTTCCTACTGCTGCCACTTAACTCTTTCTGCAGCTTGTTACTGCTTACAGAAAACACCCCGCAATTCGGTTTCTCTCTTTTAAGATAGTATGTCTGCACCTCTTTTACAATTTAGCCGGGGAAACCGTCTGGCTGTGATCGTTGGTTGCATGTAGATTAAACTTGTCCAAATGCAGGTTTCCTCAGCAACCCGTTGCTGCAATGGACATTGAGGGTTTGAGATGAAGAAAACAGGTTTTCAAATAGTTTAGAAGTGCACAAATGGGTTTACACTGGGTTTGTTGTTGTTGTTGTTAGAAGTGCACAAATGCTGTAGTGAACACATAAGTGAATCTAAGGCCTATGAGACATACTCAGCAAAGAGAAGGAAGTAAAAGGGGTTATCGAAAGACATGAAAAGACAATTGGATAGATATAAATAACTTTCTGACCTCCCGGCGCAAAAGCAAATTAAGGGATGTGCAATAAGCTTTTCTTAGAGGGCCCAAGCAATTCTTGTCAAGACTCTGTAAATAAAGGATGGCGGAAAAAAAAACCATCAGAAACTATTGAAACAAACAATAGCAAGTTACAAGAAGTTGAATCAGTCTGACCTTCAAATGCTGCAAAAGACGAGCATATGTCCTGCACTTGTATCTCAGATCAGCATGGTCAGGCCTCTTCAATTGTCCACGCTGTTTAATTCATGTTATCAGCTGTCTATAGTAAATACTTACAAAAGAAAGATGAATATAAGTAGAAATAAAAGTGAGAGCATAAGAACACCTGAGAAAAATAACTCTTGTCACTTATCATAAAATCCACCAAACTGGTAAAATAGTTTCTCAAGAACTCAGATGCTCTTCGAACAAATGTTGTTTTTAACTTATCAAGCTCAGATCGTTTCTCCTTTACCTACAACAGATTCAAGAACATTTCCACAAGTAAAAGTGAGTGCAAACTTTTACACACAAGTTAGCGAGAACAACCACCACCTATCTGAAAATAGTTTATCTGAAAGGCAGGACAACCTTGTTTCACTTCAATTAGCAAACAAGCACATAAGATGTGACAATAGGATTTCCATACTACCCACCCATTTATAGTAATAGATTATAAGCCCCAAACAACAAGTAAGATGTTGCTCTATAAAAACTAGCTGGTTTTGTTGAAAAGGAAAAAGGAAGAATTTCCTATCCATTTCATAAAGCCAAGGTTCATCAGGGCCAGTCAAGTGACATTATTCAATTTAATGATACCATGTCAATTTTGCACTAATTTAACAATTTTTTATTTCCCCAAGCACCTGAGAAACAATAGTTATCCAATATTTTATCTGGCCTATCTATGAGCCCGTTTGGATTGACTTAAAAAAAGTAGCTTTTAAGCACAAGTGCTTAAAAGCACTTTTTAAGTGCTGGAGCTGGTTTTATAAATAAGCAGTTATGTGTTTGGATAAAAGTGCTGGAGCTGAAAAAAAGCTGTTGAAATGTTTGGTAAACAAGTGCTGGTAAGCACTTTTTCTATTAAATAACTGAAATATCCTTAAAGTTGTTAACACTATAAAGAAATTTATTACTATAATATTTTATTTTAAACTTATTAATATAAATATGAAATAATTAATATTTGAACTGATCACCTAAAATAAGACTCAATCTGAATTGTATGATTATTGATAGAAAAAAAATAGTATGAAATGGAAAGAAAACAATTGGGAAATACTTTAGATAATCCCAGCTAGATGAGTGGCAGTGGACAAAAAAAAAAACCCAAAATGTGAATCAAATCAAGTGTTACCAACCGGAGAAGAACCAGAAAGAAAAAGAGCAAAATGAAGAAATACAAGGGAGGAAGTCGCAGGAATAGAGAACGGGAAAGAATAAAGTTAAATTGGGATTTTGTTGTGAAGGACATTTTTGGAATAATAAATATTATTAGGGATAAGAGGGTAAAATACTTGGTCAAAGATAGTTGGCTTTTAAGCTAAAAAGAAAAAAGTTGGGATCAGCCAACTTGTAGCTTTTGGCTTTTTTTAAGCCAGTTTTAACTTTTTTTAAGCTGCTTTCTTTTTTGCCAAACACTCCCAATATCTAAAAATGGCTTAAAAGCTGAAACAGGCTCTATGTTAACCTTTTCTCCCCTGTATGACGAAGCACATCACAGTAAGAAGAAATAACTAAACTAATCGGAAAGAAAGAAATGAGAAAGTGGACATACAGCTCTCATGTTTGCATAGCTAGGATCCAACTTAGGCGCTTCAAGACCACGTAAAGCATTAGTTAACCACTCACATGCCTCAATGTTTTGAAGCATTCTTGCCTCGTCAAATGAGCCACCGGTTAAAGATGTTGCATACTACAAACAAGAATGATGAAGTAAGACTATTAAATTATTTAAGGGCGCCCACCAACAAGCTTGGAGAGAGAGAGAGAGAGAGAGAGACCTCAGAGGGTATACGCAATCTCTCAAGAAGCTTATCAAGTTCCTCAATCAATGCCTTGTTGTTAACTGACTGCATTTCCAGCTTGTTGTTGCGGCTCTCTATCTGCATAAACAAAGGATCAGCAGTGCACTAGTAAAGGAGGTTATACATTCAAATAACAGACTGTCAACATTCCAATTAACTGAATCCCACAAACACAAATAAATCATCCTTTTTCCCTGAAGCATATATACACAAAGATCAGACTGCTATATTACCAAACTTGGTTCAAGTCGGGAAAAAGATGATACCATCTAGGTTTATTCATTGGACATTGGAAAGAAACAAACTAGAGTATTGCATATCAGATAGATGCACTAAGGATTATGCCAAAAAATTAATATTCACATTCAGGCGATTCACAAGTTAGGATCAAACATAGGCAGATTGTAACGACCCGGCCGGTCGTTTTTGGAATTTACGCCCCGATCCCCCATTAACTGCTTCCCCTAAGTTCATTTCTGCTATTTTGGTTTGCCGGGACGTTCGGTGTTGGGATTCGGAGTGTTTTGGGACACTTAGTCCCTAAATGAGAGCTTAAGAATTGAAAAATGGTCCGTAATCGGAACAGTGTGAAGAAGACCTCGGAATGAAAATCCGATGGTTCCGTTAGCTCCGTTAGGCGATTTCGGGGTTGGGAGCGTGTTTGGAATGTATTTTGGACGCTCGTAGCTCATTTAGGCTTGAAATGCCGAAGTTTGAATTTTTGAAGTTTCCGGTCCGATAGTGAGTTTTTGATCCGAGGGTCGGATTGGAATTCCGGAAGTTGCAGTAGCTCCGTCATGTCATTTGGGATGTGTATGCAAAATTTCAGGTCATTCGGGCGAGGTTTGGTTTGGTTTTTGATCGAAAGTGTGTTTTGTTGGAATTTGAAGTTCTTAGGCTTGAATCTTTGATTTAATCGGACTTCCGGTGTTGTTTTAGGTGTTTTAAGGATTGGTACAAGTTTGAATAAGGTATTAGGTGGTATTGGTGCTTTTGGTTGAGGTCCCGGGGGCCTCGGGATGATTTCGGGTGGTTAACGGGGAGATTTTTGAAGTGTTGCAGCAGCTGGTTCTTTTCATCTTCTGGTATTTTCGCTTCTGCGGCTTGGGAACCGCAGAACCGCATAAGCGGCTGGATCATCGCAGAAGCGGTTTGGGGCAGAGTTTCCAGGCGTCGCAGATGCGGAGGAAATTCCGCAGGAGCGGCCTCGCATCTGCGAGAAAATAGCTGCAGATGCGGCCGTTTGGCTTTTAGTTGGAACCGCAGAAGCGGTGGATAATCCGCATAAGCGGAACCGCATAAGGGTTGACTGGCCCGCAGAAGCGGATGTGGTTGTTTAGTGAGAGCCGCAGAAGCAGCTCATTTTCCGCATATGCGGGACCGCAGAAGCGGTCCCTTGTCCGCAGAAGCGGAAATCCCTGGGCAGAAATAGAAATTTCGAGGGTTTGAGTTCATAAGTTACAAAAAATCAATAGAGAGCTCGGTTTAAGGCGATTCTGAGTGGGAGTTGAAGTGCAGATCACTGGGTAACGTTTCTTTGGTGCCTTCTTGTTATATTTCATCATTATATAGTTAAATCCACCATTAGAATTCGAATTCAAGGTCAAAATTTGGAAAAAAATTGGAAGAAACTTCATAGACCTAATTATTGAGTTTTGAGTGGGCAATTGACCTCCGATTTGGGAGATTTTTATATGGTTAGACTCGTGAGAGTATGAGGGTTCTGAAAATGTGAAAATTATTCGATTCCGAGACGTTGGTCTGAGGGGCGTTTTGGTCATTTTACCTATTTTTGCGTCCTAGCTTTAAATTTAATAGTGGGATCAGTTGTTTGCAATATTACTTACGATATGTAATTGAATTGAATAGATTTGGGCCATTTGGAGTCGGATACTCGTGGCAAAAGTGTGATTTCGAGTTGATTTTGGTGCCGATTCGAGGTAAGTGGCTTGTCTAACCTTGTGTGGGGGGCCTTTCCCCTTAGGATATGATATGTGGTAATGGAGTGCCTTGTACGTGAGGTGACGAGCGCGTGCTTGAGCCAATTGTTGAGAAATCCGGGTTTTTTCTTAAGATATTGAGATTGAGTTCCTTTCATATTTGCTTTATTCTACTTGTAGTTATAACCTGTGTTAGATTAGAAAAGCATGTTTAGTTGATTTAACTTGCCTAATTGCTGAAGTTGCCTTAACTGTACTACGTGAAGCATGCTAGGCCAGTACTACCTGTTGCTTGTCTTTTGTACTTCATTTTTGAATATCTTCTGGTTGTGGTTGCGCATTTACATTGGGACTACGGATGTGGGATTCCGGTAGCTCCCCCTTGTTTGTTTACTTTGGGACTACGGGTTCGATTCCCGGTAGATCCCCCTGCACTTTTACTTTGGGACTGCGGGTTAGATTCCTGATAGATCCCCCTGTACCTTGATAGTCGGACTACGGGATGGTATCCCGGGAGATCCTTCGGATATACACATATGATGGACTACGGGACGGTATCCCGGGAGATCCACTGGACAGTTGAGAAAAGGACTACAGGACGGTATCCTGGGAGATCCTCATTGTTACCATTGGTGTTGAGCTGTACTTATTCTGTGGTTGTTCCGTTCTTGTGTATTTGCTATTGCCTTGCTTAATCTGTCTTATATCACTGCTGTATTTATTATTTCTGTTAGATTATCATACTGTTAATTATTGTATTACTATATTTTGTCTCAGTATGGTCCTGACCTTCTTCGTCACTACCCAACCGAGGTTAGGCTTGGCACTTACTGAGTACCGCTGTGGTGTACTCATGCCCTTCCTGCGCGTGTTTTTCATGTGCAGATCATCCAGGTACCTCTACTCAGGCGCCCTATCAGTGAGGCAGGGGGACCACGGAGACTTCGAGGTAGATCTGCTGCGTCCGCAGACCGACGAGTCTCCCTCTTATTCTATCTTTAGTACTTAGTTTTTCCTTCTTTCGGTTGTTAAAAATTCTGGAGTTTGGAACCTTTACTATACACTTCTGTAGCCTGTGTTGCCCGTGAGTTTCCGGGTTTTGGGAATTGTTTTAGACTTGTGATATTGAGTTGTACTTGCCAAGCGGCATTCAGTACAGTTTCTTCTAGATATTTGATTTGATTTTCTCTATTTTTCCGCAATTAATATATTTCCGCAAATGTTAGGCTTACCTGGTCATGGGGACCAGGTGCCGTCATGACATGTTCACGGTTGGTGAACTAGGGTCGTGACACAGATCATACTATCATATAGATACATATTCAAATCAGTGGACTAAGAAAAGCAAAACTTATCTCCTCGACACAAATACTAGATAATATACTACAGAAGTGAAATGCAGAGATTCCTACTGATTCAATGTCTTCTCTCATGTGTCTAAGTTTTAAGTTGAAGATGCCCAACCATTCATCCATATCTTCAACACAGCTAGTGGCAGCTTCAAGCCCCTGCAAGACCTGCAGGACAAATATTTCAGAGGTAGAAACATATAGCTCCCTTTATTCAAAACATGGAATTCTCCCCTAATCCCATGAAGGCAAAAAATTAAGTGTTGAGTGCATGTATAAAAACATACATACAGAAATTTGGAAGATAAGGAAAAAAGCTGAATATAAGGGAATAGCGAGCAAGACAAAGTTTGCTATTAACTGCACTTGGCAGAAGAAAAATTTGACAATGCAACAGCTGCATAGCCTATTTAAGTAAAAGTATATCAATCATTATAAAAACAAAAACAGCAGCAACTCCTGAAAGAAAAAACCAAAAGCTGCTCTGGCACAGGCATCAAAATAATAAGAACTCTTTTACCAAAATATTGACTGGTCACCTCATCAATTAACGGCTCGTTCTCCAAAATGGCATGCACATTTGCAGCTTCCAGAGCTTGAACCTCTCGCTTTAACCGCTCTGAAAATGCCTCAGCTTCACCAATGCCCATGACATAACTGTAGGAAGTTGGAAACCCAAAATCAAGACAGGGACCAAAATGTTACATGGATAAGTCAGGGGCTTGGAAAAGAACGACCACAACAGAACTTACAAGGAAACCTCGAACTAGAGAACAGCCAACAAGAAAAGAAAAAAAAAGTTAAGGTCTACACCTGGGGCAACTGAAATTATCTTTATGAGGGTTTATTTTCAAATTAATATTAACGATTTTTAATTCTAGCAGGGAATTAACATAGTCATTATGGTCTATTGGATACAAAATTAATAATGTTAGTTGCAATTTTGCATCTTACATGTAATATTTCATACTCCCTCCGTTTCAATTTAGATGAGGTAGTTTGACTCGACACGGAGTTTAAGAAAAAAAAGGACTTTTAAAACTTGTGGTATTAAAAGCTTAAAGGGTAAAAGCTTTGTGGGGCCATGCCATTTGTGTGGTTATAAAAGCTTCTCATTAAGGATAAAATGGGTAAAATGAAGAGTTTAAAGTTGAATTATTTCCAAATTTAGAAATGTGTCATTTATTTTGGAACAAACTAAAAAGGAAAGTACCTCATCTAAGTTGAAACAGAGGGAGTATATGTTAAGGTAATGTTTGGTTTTCTTTTAAGGGGTTCTTTCTTTTTAAAAAGAAGATATTTTTATTTTCTTTGAGTTGTGCGCTTGAACAAAGACGCATGCCTTTAACTTCTAGATTATTGCCTAAAGCATCAAAAACCTTGTCTCTTTTTTATGCTTTTCTCTCTTAAAAACACTGCTTCTACCCGAGTCCACGGGAAATAGGGTTTTTTCACTTGTTAACACTCCTTAAGCCCCTAATTACTACTGCACAATCCAATTGTTCTCATAATTGTGCCAATGATGGCTTGTTAATGCAGGCATAAGCACTTTGAGCCAAAGCTTAGATAATCCAATGTCAATACAAGAAAGAAAAAGAGGTCACATACGTGCCTAAAAGAGCCTCCATGTCTTCTTCCTCTGCTTGAGACACAAGTTCCCTTTCAACAGTTACTTTCATCTCACGTTCTTCCACAGCAGCAGTGATAGGCCCATCTTGAAGATTAGTATGTTGTTTGGTAAATGCTGGAGTATTATCCTACATTGGATTTATATAGATCACAATTGCATAAAACTCATCAAGCACCAAGTTTCAGTTTAGTTCCTTTGGGTTGGGGGCTGGGGATCTAGATTCTTATAGCTTGTCGAAAGAAACATGTAAGAGAAACTAGTTGTAAACAAATATGTATTTCAAATTAACAAAGGTTTGTGTTCAGTGTGGATGTAAACATTGTGTATAAATATGCTCTTCCAAGGCTTAATTTTTTGGGATAAGTTAAGCTCTTAGAAGGCTTTTGAGGATAGCCTCTTGTTTTAGGTGCAACCATGAGGTCCCTGTCATAATAGATGATTGGTGTCTTTGGTAGAGAACCATAGTTTTGTGCAGATTCTCTACTTTTTGGTATACATACAACTTATATATGTGAGTGTTCCTATAGCTTATATTTGGGAGTTTTTCCACATATTATCAAAAAAGAAAGACCATATCCTTTTCGAAGACAATCTAACTAAAGAAAAAAGGAAATGTAGGTGAACAATTTAATTCTATTAAAGATGACTATTTGCTTTATCATTATGTGTTGCTTTTAGTATCCATCTTCAGCTACAAGAAAGTAAAAGTGCATATTCAAAAATAGAACAGGACTTATTCTATATCCCTAAGCACAGCCTTAGGAACTTAGTTACATGCCTATCCTAAATCAAAAATCAGTAGATAACACTAAAGAATACAAACTTAAAAGTTTGGAACATTAGGGGCACTGCACTAGTGGCATGACACCAGCCAATACATGATCTAGCAACCATTTAAACTTTGCCAACAAGTTCATGGGCAAGAAAAAATTCATCCTCAATAAGAAACAGAATAAAACAAGTCAACTTTCCAGAGATGGGGGTCATAGATGTGCTATTAAGACGTTCAAAACAAGTTGCAGAACTATTATATGCACCTTTGCCCAAAGAGCCATCTCCACCACATCAATGCCAACGACCTTGGGGAGACGACCCAAAATATCTTTACAGATGTTTAGAATGCAAAGCAATACGCGGTTCCTACAATGCAAGGAAAAAGTCCACGGACAAATGAAAAAAATTCATGTTAGCATAAGAATTCAGATGGATAGACATCAAAAATTTGAAACAAACCTATCGTCAACATTACGCATTGTCCACTGAGGTGGAGCGACACTTTGACTTCTGAGATTATCAAAGCCCTACATGAAAAAATTTGTCCGGATGAGTTCCAAATATCTTTATTGTACAAGTAAGGACAACATAGTTCTTCAATGATATTACCAGCATAAATGTACACCCACTTGGATCATTAGTTACAACCTCCACCTTCGACAGATGCTTAAGCTTGTATAATTTTGCAGGCTACATGTACAAGCATAATACAACTGTCAGCGAAACATGACATTTTCCCGATTTGCTATAAATGAAAATCTATAGTCCAATATGCTGATTTTGGGAGATCCAATTTGGTTCTTTCCGATGTTTAAAAATGCAAAAGCACAAGGTAAGGTGCTAAAATAATGTTCAGCAAGCGAATTACTGAAGGTGCCATGCAGCTACTTCTCCAAATTTCTTAGAATAGTTATATATGTTTACAGTAAAGAAGGAAAAAGGAAAAAAAAAAGGGGGGGGGGGGGGGTGGGGGGGGAGGGGGTAATTAAAAAGAGATGGGAGCGAAAATTCAGCAAACCATATGCTTCAAATCAGGGCATCAATATCAAAAGCCAAAAAGTAAACTGCTCTCCACTAGACAGAGTTTAATTCCCAAACCCTCCCCCAAAAAAAACCCCCCCCCCCAACAAAAAAAAAAACACACACACCAATTGTGGTATTAATCTCAAATGTAAAACAAACAAGAGAACTGAGTCAACAGAGGCGAACGCTGCTACGGAAAGGCATGCCTGAAAGCTAAAGGCAGATTCAAGACAAAAGGTGAAGCATCAGGAGTAGCGTTCAACCCTGGCTGCCTCCAAACATCTTGTTTATGCTTCAGTTTCGCATTCTATAAGATTGATTCTATCTAGGACAATTTAGTAAGCATAAATACTTCTAACCAGTTTCATATATGATCGTAGCTTCATTACACACACTATAAAGGTTGAGTAAAGAAGCTCTCATGTAAGATTTTATTGCTCTATTTTCAACATAATGAAGTCAAAGCTTCATGTCTTTTTCATTGTGATAACCCATAATGAGGTCACAAGTTCTAGAATTAGTGTCTGGACAGAAGGAAAAAGTTTTAGAAAGAATAAATCAGAAGTATTTACCTCAAGAACTCCTCCAGCGGAATATTTTAAGACATGAAGAAAAGCTTTAGTCCGTTGACCTTTTGCTTTTGCTGCACAAACCACACATCATGATAGTTTGAACATACAGAATGAAGCAACTCCAATCAGCAATTTCAGAAAAAGGAAAATTGAAAGTGCATACAACCCCACTCCATTTTATGAGGTAAGCTTATCTGTTAATCATTGGAGGACTTGTCTGACAATATTAACATCAAAAATCTTGGGCAAAGGAAGAGCTTTTCACTCTAAAATTTGAATGTTACTTGAGACTTTTGAAGGTGTATGTCAAAATAAGCGCATCTTTCATTGACAACAACCTCTTATCCGAAAAAAGTAAATAAATAAATAAAATTTCAAGCTTAATTTCCTTGGGTGAATATTGATCATCTCCATCAAATAGTCTGGAATGACCGGGCAGAAATGTGAAAGATATATAATTCCTCCTTTTGTCCAACCCGAAGGATATTAAGGTACCTAATTCTTCCTCTCTTTTTTGAGGTTCCCCTCCACTCATTGGTCCACTTTCTGTCCCAGCCAAATATAGCATAAGGTTCTTTACCCTCTTTTGGTCAATGTGGTATCTAGCAACTAGTACTCTGGCCCTAAGTAAAAAGAACTCATTGCATGGTTCCATTTAATGTACAATAAACTTACTAACAACTCATTCCTCCCTCAACCCTTCCTTTTTTTTTTAATAAGGGTGGTGTTCATGCCAACTTGGACACCTCGACTGACACCTGCTACCTTGCACTCATTCCTCCCTCAATCATAATAATTCCAAACAAATACATCATTGAGGTTTTTTCAGCTCGCTAACTCAAATCACCACCACCATATCTTACATTACTTACCAACAATTCACTCATTAAAATTATCAAAAAAAACTCTCTACCGTATATCTTATCGATGAAGCATACAATAAAAGAAGCTTAGGGTAACATCATTCAGGAAACCAGTGAAACAACTAAATACAATCTCATGATTACTCCTCTCCTACCTCTAAAACCGTTAGCAATCACTACAACACTTAGCTTCGCTAAGCTAGCTAAGGCCTTTGCACATCTCATCCTTGCGCAAGACCTTAAATATCTTCTCCGTATTGTTCCAATTTTATCATATAACCCTAAAGAGGCCTTAGCTAGATTGGGGCTCATTTCTATCTCTCCTTTTTTATGCCGATAATGCTCAGGCCAGCTTGAGTGCACACCGATTAATTCCACTTTGTACCTGCTACCTCGCACCAGCACGGGCATCAGGTAACTCTGCCATCAAGGCTTGGGCGCTGGAAAGAAATCGCGTGTATTTTTTTTTCCTCCGTTTGGATTTGAACTTGAGACCTAAGCTAGCTTATTTGGGCTCATTTCTAGCTCTCGAAGAAACAAAACAAACTTGATTTCATCAAATTGAAACAGATCATGCTGTAACTCAGAGTAAAAATAACGGTATCACCGAGCTTTAATTTACATAAATCAACAAAGTAATGTGTTACTAAATAACTGTCTTAAAACTAGAAGATTCTCTAAATCTGGAAAATAAGATAGATAACATACAGGAAATGGCAAGAACTCTGGGTTTAGCGGTGTGACTACGCCCCAATTTGCCAGTTTTGGCCCAGATCCCTCGGCTCTTAGCGACTCTGATTGTCATCATGATCTTCTCTTTAGTGCTTTCTAAAGCCGCCTCACAAGCTCTCCTCAATTCCTCATCATCCGCACTCGATTTCGCCATTTTTGCTCTGAAGTTGAAGTTACTAAGGAACTCTACAGACAAAGTCCCTGTATTTTAGATTTCCTCTTTCTCTTTCTTTAATTGTTTGGAGCAGTTTTTACAGCTTGAAAAGTTGCAGGGTGGGCGAAGAGGGGGGGGGGGTGTCTTTCCTCCCCTTTTCTTAGGAAGTGTAATAATAGTCCAACCTTTTCTTCTTCACATTTTTTCTTTCTTTTTTTTTCCTTTTATTATACGTAAAGACGGTTTGCGATTTAAACGAGTTAGTAATCATTTGTCAAGAAAGAAAAAAAAAATAATGTTATCTGATTCATCTATATGTCTTTTAGTATTTTGCACACTCTTTAAAAGATATGTATAAAAATTATCTATTTCAATTATTCTTTACTTCTTCTTAAATGTCTTAATTAAACTTCATTCATTAAAATAATAATTTGAAATACTAAGAAAGAATTACAGCCCATGTCACTTGGCCTAATAGCCCAATCGAAAATGACCTACATTTAAAGCTCTTACCCTATTTAGCCTATGTTGTACATAACTTGAAAAAAACTTTTCAGCCTTTAGCCCACTATTAAAGACATACTTTTAGGGATTTTATTATTTTCTTCTTTCTTCATTCCCTTATCTCTCTCACCGCCTCTCACTTCTTTCTTTCTAACCCACATAGATCCTTCATCCTCTCTAAACCTAGCCCCCGTTATTCCCCTCCTCTAACCCCCCCCCCCCCCCCACGCAGTTCTGCCATTAATGGCTCGAAGAAGGCTCGAAGAAATACTCCGTCGTCCATGGTGGCAAGCAGAAGAATGAAGAAGATTTTTGTAAAGAAACATGAAAATACACACAGATCTGAAAATGAATAGCTCTCAAACTTGATTTGCACCAAAAAATAACCACTAATGTTGGAAGATTTTGAAGTTTGAAGTTCTGGTCATTATTATTATGACCTTGAAGTCTCGAATCTGAAATTGGGTTTGGATAAAAATCATAACTATGTTGCAGTTTGTATCAACATTGTATACTAGTGTATAATTGTGTATATAGATATACAAACACCTCTTATACACTATTATACATGTTTATACAAAGTTATACAGTATTGTATAATTGTGTATAAATGTGTATATTTGTGTATAATATTGTATAATTATATATTTTTTCAGTTTATAAGGATGTATATACATTGTTAGTGTGTAAGAGGCTTCTACAGAAGTTTGACACTTCCTTCTCTTCTTCTTTTTCGTGTAATGTGTTGTATGAGCGTTGGAGGGATTCTACAATTCATTTACCAAGTTTTTATTTTTCTTTTATCCTGTTGGATTGCTTCAGCAATTGCACATAAAAGTGTTTGAATTTCTTACCTTCAGATAATATGTATTATTCAGGATTTTTGAGTTGCGTTGTGGCTGATTTGCATTTTTTTATCAAATGCTTAATAATCAAAGGAAATCAACAAAATGAAAACAACCGGTTGTATACAGAGGGAGCAAAATAAGCTGTCTTTCGGGAATTAGCCTATTATTTTTTGGGCTATGGATTTACAAAGTGGTATCTAGGCTATTATGTTGCAAGTCAGATGTGTGAGTTGTATTTATGTGAAATTATCCCAAATACTAATACACTGGATTTTAAATTTTGTTAAAACTTAAATTATTTGAACCATTTATAGTTTCTCAACCTAATTGTTTAACCAAAAATAAGTCTTTTGATCAAAATCTGATTTTAGAAGAAAACGGGTTACTGATAACCAGGTTTTACTTCACTTTCCCAACGATATCAAAGGACAATTACAAGAATAACTAAGGAAATAATTGATAGACAAATTGCAAAGTCAAGGTAGAGAATTTCAGGAAAGCAGAAAGTAATTAGTATATTTCAATATTATCTCAGATTTGTCCCTACAAATAGAATTCTGTGTCCTTATATAGGAATATACAACGGTTTTTCCCACATAATTTGGGTTGATTATGGGCATTAATGATATTAATTGTCCATTATTTCGGATATCTATAACTGGCATATTTATTGCTATAAATGCCTCATATCTGTTTCGATTCCCTTTCCTTACTTACTTCCGGTTCGTGTATCTTTCCTTGTTTTTATCCTTTATTCATTCCATCCTCATTTATTCCTTGCCAACTGTTAGGCCCGATACCGTCTCGTGGGTATTTCTTCATGTGCCTTCTCTTCCCTATTAATTAAGAAAGCCACATGTCGTTGTATCATTATCCCACATGCCATACCATGTCAGCATTCCAATATTCCACGTGTAGCGCTTTTTCACCATCAATACAGATAGGTCCCCCACTTTCATGAATATTCTCCACTAAATATTCGGAGAAGTGGAACTTTTTATGGCGGAATTCCCTGCCGCCGTTTTTTCAAATGTAATCATACCTCTTTCTGAACTAATGCGACGCATATCACTTCCATTTAATGATCATGCCACGTGGCTTTTGCTAATTGTTTCTTTAGTTCTTCAGCGCTTTTTAGGGCTTTTCTGCAGCTGCGTTAGTCACGAAATGACGGTTCTATGATGACGCTTCATAATGACCTTAATAGCCGTGTCTTCTTATAAATACTTCTCCCTTCTTTGATTTTCTGAAGTCTTTCCTCCTTCGTCTTCTTGTCTTACACCTTTCTGCATTTTTCTTTGTTCTTCTTTAGATAATCATGTCTTCCCCTGATCCTCGCAAAGTTATAATTGTCGATGAGTTTGTTTCTTCCAATGCACCTACTAGAAGTAGAAGAGGTGGTAGGTTGCGTAGCCTCGATACTATTTCTAATCGTGGTTCTCCCTCTCAAAGTAATACTGCCAATCTGTCTTTTTCTAGACCTAGGGCTCCTATAACCCCAAGATCTTCTTCTAGAGATAAAGATTCAACTGAAGCTTTACGTGAACTCACTGTTGATGAAATTGTTTCTCAAGAGTTTTCCTTTGTGACTGATCGTGAATCTATGAAGAGTCAAGTTTCTTCCATGGCTTCTCTTGATCGTGTTGACCGTTACCCAACTTTGATTACTACTTGTCTTCTCGCTCTTGTTTGAAGAGAATGCTATTGGAAACTAGACTTCCCAATTTTAGTTCCTCGTGCCAACCAAAGAATAAGTTCATATCAGACTGGTTATTCCTTCATTAGACATATCCTTTTACCCTAGGCTTTAAACCTCCTATTGATCCAGTGATCATTGAATTCTGTCGTTACTTCAATGTGTGCTTAGGACAGATTGGTCCTATTGTTTGGAGAGTTGTTGCATGCCTCCGTTATTTGTCGAACTTGGTTTCTATGCCCTTTACTTTTCATCATCTGCTTCATCTTTACTCCCCTAAATTATTTCGTGAAGGAGTTTTTTCCCTTGTGGCCAAAAGCAAGAGAGTCTTAGTTAGCCCTGAAGATGACAGAGTCAGTGGCTAGTATGCCCGCTTCGTTGTCCCACTAGTGCTCTGGTGGGTGAAGAAAACATGTCTTTTCCGGAAAAATGGAATTTGGCACGTAAGTACTTCTACCTTGTCTTTTTCCTTTCTCAAAAAAGATACTCATGTATTCTCGTGCCTACTTTTTCAGCAACCATGAAGGTTTTTGAGGAGATTCCAAACTTCCGTGCTTGGGTAGAGAAGTTACTATATATTGCCCCTATGGAGAAAAGATCTTAGAAATATCTCTCACAGAGATTCGGCTGGAAAGTTAAGACACACGACACTTTTTTCCGCTTAGTCTTTTTCTTTCACTCTTTTGCTAATTTAAGAGTTTCTAACCATGTCTTTTTCCTTTACTAGGATTTCCTATTCGTGGTGTCAGTCCTACTTCTGTTTCATCCACAAGACTTACCGTGAGTCTTGCACAAGAAAGAATTCTGAGCTCTTCTTCAAAAAGAAAGGTTGATGGAGCCCGTGGCTCTGAGGGTGAAGAAGAACCAGAGGAGGGTTCTTTGGTTTGTCGGTCCTGAGTCAAGAGACGCGTTCTGATGATGAAACTACCCCTCCATCAAGCTCAGCTCCCTCTAGACCTTTGGACAAGCCAGAAAGTGCTCCGTTACTGATCTCTGATGAAGAAGTGAATGATCCCCCCTGCTTCTGTTGAACAATTATTTTCCCATGGCTTCAGAACTGAGGGAGACTTTGACCTCGTTTCTGAGGAGTTTCCCCTTACCTCTTTTCCAATGTCAGTCCCTGATTATCCTCGAGTTCCCTTACCTGAAGTTGCTGCTGATGCTCCCTCAGTGACTACTTTCACCTCATCTACCATTTCAACTGCTACTACTTCTCACATAGAAGTTGATCTTTCCAGTAGCAAGAAGGCGATGAAGAAAATCGTTGTTGAGGTTCCTGAAGGTGGGAACTTATTGAAGAAGTCAGGTCAGGCCGATGTATGGTTGAATCCTTTACTCGGTCCTATGGAAAAAGCAAAGTTGGAGAGTCATAGTTCGTTGACTTGGATGAATGGTATTGTTCACTCATCTCTGAAGGTTCGAGTTTTATTTTACTCCTTCTTTCTTCTCTTTTCGTTTCATTCATAACTCCTTCCTTCTTTTTTTAGATCAATTTGATAGGTACTAAACTAATGAAAAGGATTGTCCATGCTGACCAACAAATTATTGATTACCGCACCGAGGCTGATAATTGGAAAGAGCAATTTGAAGGTCTTCAACTGAAGAAGAGGAGAAAGATGCCTTAGAGCAACAAATGCAAATGATCACTGCTGAGTTAGCGATTGAAACGGATTCGTCAAGTCAAGTTGGTAAGGATAAGATATCCTTGAATCCTCATTTGCTGAGCAGCTTTCAAAGGCAACCGAAGAGATAAGGAGTTTGAGGGAACTCCTTAACCAGAAAGAGGCTTATTCAGGAGAGTTGGTTCAAACACTTACTCAAACTCAAGAAGATCTCCGTGCCTCTACTGATAAGGTTAAATTCTTGGAAAGTTCCCTTACCCCTTTGAAGGCAGCTTTTGATGCTTCCAAAATAGAGAAGGAAGAGTTGTTAACCGAGATTGATCAGTGGGAGAAAGACTATGAGGCTCTCGAGAATAAGCTGTTGCTTGACGTGAGTAGAGCTTTTTTGAATACTCGCCTCGAGACTCTAATGGAAGCCAGCTAGGAGGTTTTTTACCTTAATGCTGAAATTGCTAAAGCTAAAGAGGCAATTGAAAAAACTCAGCAAAGTCAAAGCTTTCCTTCACCTGAAGGTGAAGTTAACGAAGGTGATGGACTTGCACCTGTTGAAGCTAATATTCAAGCATCTTCTTCTCAAGCTAACCCCTCTACTTCCGTCAACGATGCTCTTGTTGCTGATGTTCTAGTGGATGATGCCTCCTATTGTTTTCTGTTACTTGAATTGTTTTGTTTAGAACTTTTTGGTGGGAAGTTTTTCTTTTCTTTTTTTGGAATGGTTGTTGGTTTACCCCAATCTTGTTCTAAGGTTTGATGACAAATAAGCACTTTGTTTTTGTAAAGTTTAATATATAAATCTCGGCTTTCTTTTATGTCTATTTTAATTTTTGAGTTTTTGTTCCACTCTTTGACATTCAATCTTGCATTAAAAATGCTTTAACAGTCTGTGATTTTGATAGAAATGAATTTTTATAAAAGAGGGCCCTTTTATAAGCGACACTGATGAAGATGACGTCTCATCTTCATATTGGTATAAATATATGAAAGAAGTAGAAAAAAGAAATAATTTGAGGAAGTTTTATGCTTTGAACTTTCAAATTTTGTACATCATTCTTCATTTATGCAATACAACATTTACAACTCTTTCACAACTGCTTTATTTGTAACAGGTTTCAAAAATCCGGGTCTATTGTCCTGTGACTAATTATTGACCTTAACCTAAAAACTCATAATAACTTGGAGTATATCTTGTATCCATCTTGTGTCCTTTTTGCGAGTTTTACACCTTCTCAAGGCTTTTTGAGGGCTTGATTTTTGGCTCTTAGGCTTATAGGCTTGAATTCTGACTTTTTGTCTTCTTTGCCTCTTCATATATATATATATATATATATATATAGTCCCCCCAGTGTTAGAGGTTTGAAGTATGAAATCTCGAGCACTGAATTGTTTCTTCCTTTTGGTCCAATCCCTGAAANTCTGCTGTTTATCACTTAGATACCATGTTTAGGATCTGAACTTAGACCTTAATTGTGTATGAGTCATGCTGTTTGCCTGCATTATCTGTGGAGGTAAACCTGAGCCACTAATTGCTTCTTTCCTGCCTTATTTGCCAAAGTCCTATTTGTTCTTGCCTGTCGCTTAGTATTTTACCTTTAAACTTGAGGGTCTGCCTAGAACCCCCCTTTTATAGGATAGGAGTCCTAAATTCCTCCGGGACTGATAGGAAGGGACGGGTAACAACATGCAATAGGGGTCGAGACCAACCCTCACTTTAATCACCTTCACAGGGCGGGAAAGGGTAGATATGGATATGATGACCGGTGCGCTAATGCCCCGCGTAGCCCCTTCCAAGGAGTGATTACCGGGTATTTCATTGATGTGATCCATATTATAAACAAACCTAGGATACCCCCTTACATTCCCAAGTATGCTTAGATTGTAATTCTTTTCAAAATCTTGCTTTGTCATTAACTGCTTTTCAAACACCTGTGTATTTAAACTCAAATCCCCTACTATTTGAGCCATACATGTTTATCTGCTAATTGTACAAATTCACGAAAACTATTTGGCCGGGAACTACATTAGTGGATCCTGAGAGGGTGCCTAACACCTTCCCCTTAGGATAATTTCAAGCACTTACCCTGTCTCTGGTTACCAAACGTAGTTATAAATGAACCCTATAGGTGTCCTAACGCGCCTTAAATCGTTAGGTGGCGACTCTTCAAAAAATGCAAACACCTTTCCCAAAAGGAACGAGTTGTCCCAACCAAAACGTCATGAACCCGATTTCGCGAGAAAAAGGGGGCGCGACACCAAGTTTATAATATTACTGAGTTTTTGTCTAACTCTTATAATACCTTTATTTTGAGTTTCTGTTCTACTCTCTTATTGTTTTACCCTTGCCTTATTTCGGGTTTTGAAGACAAATGTTTGTCTTATATAAGTTTTGGCTTTATTTTCCGCCTATTTTAATGTTTGGGTTTTTGTTTTACCCTTTGTTATTTAACTTTGCATTAAAAATGCTTCAATGCTTCGTGACTCTTGACTCTTTTGAATAAGCACGAATTATAAAAGAGGGCCCTTTTATATACGACACTTAATGAAGAAGGCGTCTCAACTTCATATTAGTGTAAACATACGAAAGAAGAAGTAGGAACATACATATTTCTTAGAATAACTTGAAGAAGTTTTGTATTCTTTGAACTTTTAAAACTGTATACTTTACATGTATTCGAATAACATCTACAACTCTTTCATAAATGTTTTCTTTATAACAGATTTTACAAGATTCAATGGTATATCTTGCAACCCATGACTAAATATTGCCTTTAACCTAGATAATCATAAGATTTTGTAATTTACATCTGCGAGTGTACACTTCATCATAGGTTTTTGAATCAGGCTTGAATTTTTGGATCTTAACTTTTGATTTGTTGGGTAGATTGCTTCAGGCTTGACTCGAATTCTGACTTTTCTAGTCTTCTTCGCCTTCCATATATATATATATATATATATAGTCCCCCCAGTGTTAGAGGTTTGAAGTATGAAATCTCGAGCACTGAATTGTTTCTTCCTTTTGGTCCAATCCCTGAAAAGGAAAATACATACGGGACTCGGAGGTATACATTTAGATGATGACTGTTTAACCCTTTTCCTCCATCAGAAAGGTTGTAAACTAGACCGGGGATAATTCAGTATTCCTCGTGTCTTTCGGGTCTAATATCATCATTTGGTACGGGCTAGCATTTTGCCTATCATCTAAAATGGTTAGTATAATTAAAAAGAACAAAATAAAATCATCTGAGTGGTACCTGACCATGGGTACTTCTTTTTGCCTAGAAGTAATATTTCTTTAAATGAACAGACCCCAATTTGATGGTAGTACTTTGTCTTCCATTTTTTCCAACTCATATGCTCCCTTTCCAGCGATGCTTCGAATTCTATAGGTTCCTTCCCAATTTGGACTTAACTTCCCTACATTGGCTGCTTTTGTTGATTGAAAGACCTTTTTGAGGACGAAGTCCCCAATCTTGAAGTATCGAAGATGAGCTTTCCGGTTGTAGTATCTCTCAATAATTTGTTTCTGAGCTGCTATTCTTATCAGAGCCGCTTCTCTCCTTTCTTCAAGCAAATCTAAATTTATTCGCATCTCTTCCTCATTTGATTCCTCAGTTGCTTGTGTATATCCTGTACTTGGTTCACCTATTTCAACTGAAATTAAGGCTTCAACACCATAAATAAGTGAAAACGGAGTCTCTCTCGTTACCTGTCTTTGGTGTCGTCCGATAAGCCCATAACACTCCTGGTAACACTTTAGGCCACTTGCCTTTTGACTCCTCTAATCTTTTCTTCAAGTTATTAATAATAACTTTGTTTCTCGATTCGTCTAGTCCATAGGCCATAGGGTGGTAAGGTCTTGAAGTTATCCTTTTAATCTGCCAACTCTAAAAAAATTCTATGATTTTCGTGCCTATGAATTGCGGGCCATTGTCACATAAGATTTCTTTTGGAACTCCGAACATGCATATAATGTTTCGCCAAATAAAGTCCCTGACTTCTTTCTCCCGCACCTGTTTGAAGGCTCCTGCTTCTACCCGTTTGGTAAAATAATTTGTTAATACTAATAAAAACCATACCTTTCCTTTAGCTTGTGGCAGTGAACCCACAATATCCATCCCCCACTTCATAAAAGGCCATGATGAAATCGCTGGATGTAAAAGCTCCGCTGGGCGATGCATGTTATTGCCATATTGTTGGCATTTATCACACTTGGCCACAAAACTTTCCGCATCTTCTTCTATTTTCGGCCAATAGTATCCTGCTCTTATTAGAGTTTTTACCAAGGATCTTCCTCCTGTGTGATTTCCACAATGTCCTCATGTACTCCTCTCATCACATATTCTGTTTGAGAAGGTCCGAGACATCTTGCTAAAGGTCCTCCGAACATCTTCCGATACAGGTTTCCACGAACCAAACAGTAACTGGCAGCTTTTCGTCAAAGTGACTGAGCCTTTTTCGTGTCTTCAGGTAGAATTCCGTATTGCACAAAAGTAATAAATTCGTTTCTCCAATCCCAAGTTAAATTATTGAAATTTCCCTCATTTTTATCTTGGTCGAGTGCCAAATGAAACAAATGTATTACAGTAGCATTTTTCGCATTCGTTACTTCTGCAACAGATGCGAGATTAGTCGGTGCGTCTGCCTCCGCATTTTCCTCCCCGGGTCTTTGCACGATTTTCCATGATTGGATTTATCTGATTAATTCTCGTGCCTTTTCCAAATATTTCTGTATTCGCACCTCTCTAGCTATGTAAGTCCCCTGCATCTGGTTAACTACCAGCTGCGAATCACTTTTGATTATAATCTGCTCTATTCCGAGTTCTCGTTCTAGTTCCAGACCTGCAATTACAGCCTCATGTTCTGCTTCATTGTTAGTAATGGGATGGCACTTTATTGCTTGCCTTATGGTTTCCCCCGAAGGTGGGATTAGAACAATACCCAAACCCACTCCTTTAACATTCGAGGAGCCGTCAGTAAATAGGGTCCATGTACGTATTAGATCCGATGAATACCTGTAGTTCCTTTTCTGCTTCAGGAACTATTCCTGCGCCGATAAAACTTGTGATTTTATCGCAGTTCTTAGTTGGTACACGATATCGTATTCACTGATTTCTATAGCCCATTTAGATAACCTACCTGACAGTTCTTGCTTATGCAATATATTTTTTAGGGGATAAGCGATTACTACAGAGATAGGATGACATTGAAAATAAGGCCTCAACTTTCTAGATGCCATAATTAATGCTAAAATAAGTTTTTCTAAGTGAGGATATCGAGTTTCAACATCCAACAAAGATTTGCTGACATAATAAATTGGAGATTGTTTACCTTTATCTTCTCGTACCAATACTGCACTTACTGCCATTTCTGACATGGCAAGATAGATGAGTAACCTTTCTCCATCCTTCGGTTTAGCCAGTAGGGGTGAATTTGACAAATATGCTTTTAGATTTTTTAGAGCTTGTTGACATTCATCAGTCCACTCAAATTGGTTTTGCTTTTTCAATATTGAAAAAACCTTAAAACTTTTCTCCGAGGATTTGGAAATAAATCTTCCCAAGGCTGCTATCCTACCTGTCAACCTCTGCACCTCTTTTTTTTCTTGTGAGTATATATGGTATCTCCTCAATGGCTTTGATCTCTGCGCAGTTTACTTCAATATCTCGGTTAGAAACAAGAAATCCTAAAAACTTACCTGAAGCCACGAAAAAAGCACATTTTACTGGATTTAACTTCATATTGAACTTGCGGAGAATCTGAAAAGTGTCCGACAAATGCTGGATATGATCTCCTGCCTGTGCCCATTTGACTAGCATATCATCAATGTAGACTTCCATAGTTTTTCTCAGATGTTCTTGAACATTTTTGTTACCAATCTTTGGTATGTGGCTCCAGCATTGTTTAGACCAAAAGGCATGACTTTATAACAGTAAGTCCCCTGTCTGTGATAAAGGAAGTTTTTTCTTCATCTAAAGGGTCCATCTTTATTTGGTGATACCCTGAATAGGCATCTAAAAACTTAACAACTCATGACCTGCAGTAGAATCAATTAGATGATCTATATGTGGTAAAGGGAATGAATCCTTACGACAAGCTTTATTTAAGTCGGTATAATCTACACAAACTCGCCATTTCCCATTCTTTTTTGGTACTACTACAATATTAGCTAGCCAGTTAGGATATTTTACCTCTCGTACTGACCCAATTTTTAAAAGTGTTTGTACCTCATCCTGGATCACTTGATCTTTGATGGATCCCTACTTCCTTTTCTTCTGTTTGACAGGTGGATATGATGGATCTTCATTCATCTTGTGGGTCATCACCCCCCGTGGTATACCTGTCATATCTGAATGCGACCAAGAAAAGCAATTTGCGTTATCTTGTAAAAATTTTAAAGATAATACCAGTGCATCATTGTGAGGGATTATCAAGCCATCTGCATCTGCATCATCAAGCGTTATACTGTCTTCCTCCAAAACTTGGCGAACTCGCTTCCCATGAGTAACCATGATGTCTTTTTTACAGCCGTATATGTCACGCCGTTGGCCTCTTCTCCCCCCGCTTATCACGTTAACCGTTATTTTTTGTGACGGAGGTTTCAGAGGCTCTTGTCTATTCTTCATTTAAGATTGCTTACCTTTCTCACTGAACAAGTCAGTTAAATAGCCTTGTTTTAACAAATGCTCTACTTCACCCTGTAATAATCTGCAATCTGCTATTTTATGGCCATGGTCATTATGAAACTCGCACCAGAAATCTGGATTTCTTCTGCTAGGTTTAATCTCATTTCTTTCGGGCTCCTTGGAATAGCTACCAACTCGGAAGTGCTAATATTGAAACTGTAATCACCAATCCTTGCATTTGTATTAGCATTATTGTCTCGCGCATCTCGCCCTTTTTCGAACTTAGATAATGAACCCGCATCTCCATACCTCGCTCTAGGATCATTCTGTGTGTTTTCTTGTTTAGAACGTAAATCTCGTCCTGCAGGTCTTATGTAAGGTTCGTACCTATTTTTACCGGACCTCATTTCGGATTCTGGTCGTCTCGAACTTGTACTTTCATCACTCCTTGCCTGAGTGATCGTGTCTTCTTCTATCCGCACCTTCATGCTGTACCTATTGTACACGTCATTCCATGTTGTACCAGGGAATTCTCATAAGCTTTCCTTAAGTATCTGCATGGCTTCTAAGCTTCTTTCATTTAAGTTACTTGCGAATGCCATGACTGCCCAATTATCGGGTACTCGCGATAGCGTCATCCTTTCATGTTGAAATCTATCCATAAATTCCCTGAATAGCTCAGTATCCCCTTATTTTATTTTAAAGATGTCTTCCATCCTCTTCTCTACTTTTTGAGCTCCTGAATGTGCTTTTATAAATGAATCTGCAAGCTCAGCAGAAGAATCAATTGAATTTTCTGGTAAGAGAGAATACCATGTTAGTGCTTCTTTCGTGAGTGTTTCGCCAAATATTTTGACCAACACTGATTCAATTTCTTACTTGGTTAAATCGTTGCCTTTCACGCCAGTTGTTAACGCAGTTACATGATCTCGTGGGTCGGTTGTTCCATCATACTTTGGAATATCAGCCATTTTAAACTTCTTAGGAATCAGCAAAGGTGTTGCACTTGGCTTCCAGGGCTGTTGTGAATATTTATCAATATCCACACCTTTAATCACGGGTGGTACACCAGGTATTTGTTCTATGCGATCATTCTGCTCTTTCAGCTGTTTCTGCAAAGTTAGTACCAAACTTTGTAAATCAGAATTATTTGGTGTACCTGACCTTCCATCACGAGATTCACTAGGAGTTCCTCTGCTTCTTGAATTAGCAATTACCGAACGTGGGTATTCTATAGTCGTGGTATTGTTTGGAGGGGGATTTGGTGGCGCAGTCGGCAATCTACTAACAAAAGCTTGAAGGGCGTTGTTGACGCGCTCTAGGTTAATTAATTTAATGTGTCTTCAGTAGTCTGCTCGTCCCCTTGTTGATCATTCGTATGTGATGTTGATCTTTGAGGTGTTCCCTCTCGGGATTGTCGAGGAGACTCTTGTGGTGAAGGGATTGGTGGAGCTCCTCCCTCCTGTTGGTTCAGTTGGTTATTGTCGTTGGCAGTTGACATGATCATCTGTCAGAAAAGTGAATTTGGAAAGTGAAAAGATTATCAGATTTTCGATAACAGAACCAATTTGTTTAACCAAAAATAAGTTTTGACAAAATATGATTTTAGAAGAAAACGGGTTACTAATAACCAGGTTTTACTTCACTTTCCGAATGATATTAAAGGAAAACAATAAGAATAACTACGGAAATAATTGATAGACAAATTGCAAAGTCAAGGTAGAGAATTTCAAGAAAGCGAAAAAGTAATGAGTATATTTCAATATTATCTCAGTCTGTCCCTAAAAATAGAATTCTGTGTCCTTATATAGGAATATACAATAGTAATGGTTTTTCCCACATAATTTAGGTTGATTGTGGGCGTTAATGATATTAATTGTCCATTATTTTGGGTATCTATAACTGGCGTATTTATTTCTATAAATGCCTCGTATCTATTCCGATTCCCTTTCCTTACTTACTTCTGGTTCGTGTATCTTTCCTTCTTTTTATCCTTTATTCATTCCGCCCTCATTTATTCCTTGCCAACTGTTAGGCCTGGCACCGTCTCGTGGGTATTTCTTCCCGTGCCTTCTCTTCCCTATTAATTAAGAAAGCCACATGTCGCTGTATCATTGTCCCACGTGCCATACCATGTCAGCATTTCAATATTCCACGTGTAGCGCTTTTTCCCCACCAATACACTAATATCTTAAATCGAATGAAGTACTTTATTATTGGAGGGACGAATTAGGTCAAATTTTGACAAGTTAGAAGGTTATAGACTTATAATCATTAAATAAATTATGATGCAACCTATCTAACTATACTACTTTACTCTTGCGATATAGTTAAGTTGTTAGTGAATAATTTATAAAGTAGGATTTGTTATGAATAGTTTGTAGATATGGATGCTCATGTGTCTGAATAGCTTATGGATGGATTCTCATACTTTATGTTCATCCCATGCACTATTTTATAATAGTAAGTCTTCACATTTTATGCCTATAAAAGGGTGTGTAAATGGTAATGGAATGACACGAACACTAGAAGAAGGGAAAAGCTTATTCTTTCTATCTCTCTGCTTACTTCTATTTTACTAAATTGCTTTTATTTCATAACACGTTATCAGCACGAGACTCTAATCAACTCAAAAATCTCTAAGTTGTGCTTATTTTCCTCCCCGGAACAAGTATGTTTCTTATATACTTATTCTGGTATCGTCTGTGAGCACGTGATTTTTGCCCTATATGAATTACTCCCACAAATTCAAAACAAAATAATTTTCCATTGCTTGCAATTTTGTGGATTTTTGTGGCATTTTCTGTTTGCATTTTGTTTGTGCATTTTAATTCATAAAAATACAAAAAAAATACATTGCCTCTGCATTTAGGATCCAATTTTATATTTTTTAGACTAATTAGTTAATTAATGTTATAAAAATGAAAGAAAACAACAAAAATAGTTCACTTTTCTTGCATTTTTACTCTTTAATTCCCGAATTGTTATAGTTTTTTCTTAATTAAGGATTTAATTAATTTTTGTAAATACTATGAAAGATAATTAGCTTATTTTGGTAAATTAATTTAGTTTTAAGAGTTAATTTTTGGTTTTGTTTTAATTTGGAAAGGAAAAGAAAAGAAGAAATAAAAAGAAAAGGAAAGCAAATAAACAAGGCTGATTTCTTGGGGCAACATTGCAAAGCCCAAACCCTTGCACCCGGTCAAAACAACCAAAACCTGGCCCAATCCACTAAAACAACCGGTCCAGAACCCCCTCCAGTCGAAACGATCCCGTTTATGTTATAAACATTTGGACTGTCGAGGTTTTTTTTATCCAACGGTTTGGAAGCTAGGGTCCTTTAATATAAAACGGTCTGAACCGTTACCCCCCCTCCCCCCCATCTCTCATCTCCCTCACACATACTTTCAGAGACCCCATCCAAAACCCTAGCGCCGCCTTGAATTCCCACCGCCTAAGGGTGGCGGCACCACCACACATCACCACTAAATTAACACCCCTGACTCCTCTCCACCTCCCCGTCCCAAATCTCCAAATAATTCCTCCCAAATCCGTCCAGAACTGCTCGGATTTTAGATCGAAGCTATGAGCCCTAAATTCCCAAAAAACTCAAATCATGCGAGTTAGTGAAGATTGAGGCCGAAATTGACCTTGTTCATGTGTTTTCGCCTGAAAACACATGATTAAGACCCATTTCGGTCAAAATCGAAGGCTCGAGGATTAACTTCAAGTTTTGGCCCGTCCAGTTTAGGTATCTTTCAGCTTTTTCTTTTTCTGTTTGTTTCTTGCATTTTTGTCTACTGCATATTTGATTAAGTTCCCTTTCGTCTCTTTTTCTGTCTCATCTCTTTATGTCCTCGTTATGTGTTAATTTCTTTCGTTTATTCTGCTTTGCATGATTAGCATAATAATAAATTTAGCCTAATTGGTTTTGTTAATCGGTTCATCTCCCTTTCTCTTTTGTTCTTAGTTTCATTTCAAAAGGTTGCCGATTTTCTTTTTCTTTTGAGGAAATTGGGCCAGTCTTTCAAAGTTGGGAATTTTTGTTCATTGTCAATTTAGACTCTGAAAATCAAGAGGCCCAATAAGAAATTAATTTGGGTCTATTCAGACCCATTGATTTGGGTCAATTGGCCCGGATTCTGGTTGGCTTGAAGGGTAAAATTCAGGGGTGCAAAGGGTAATTGGGGTAATTCAGTTAAGGAATCTTTTAATAACTGTTTAAGAAGCTTCCCAGAAGCTGCAAAATAGACTAGCTTGGCTAGCAAGTCAGAAAAGGAGGTGTGACAGCTCTGGCGACTCTGCTGGGGACAAGAACCCAGAATCTCTGGTTCAGGGTTCAGAATTCGAGCTTAGATGAATTGTTATATTTGGCTTTATCTATTATCTGATTTTATTACATGCTTGGGCCTAATGTGCTAAATGTTGCTTTTACCGCTTTGATATTATCTGAATTGTATATATAAACTGCTACGAAACCCCTCTCTTCTCTCTTTTGAGGAGTGCACGCTGGCGTGACTTCTTTCTGTTAGTATCATATCCCAAATAGAACGAGGTTTGGACAAGTTGCAAAGCCGGATGATCTTTTGGTTACCGGTACGCAGCCCCCCCTCGGTTCGAGTTGTCCGCTTGAGTAAGCCAGGTCTAGAATAAATAAACCCAGGTTTAAACCTAGAATAACAAAACCTCATGTCGGATCCCTAGTAGGAACGCTTGTTTGCATCATGTGCATTTGACTTAGGGGACTCAACATAGGGGTTGGGTCCGTCTAGAACAGGTGTACCCAAAATAACAGACCATCCTGATGCATCCTACTTGCTACTTGTACAATTCTTTGCTTCGGTTTGCATGCTGACCGGCTTTTGAATGATGGGAGAAAGTTGGAAAAGGAGAATAGCAGTGTGAGGCTTAAGTGAGTTAATCACTTGTTTTGGAAAACCAATGTCCAAATGGTACTGAAACTCTGCCGAATTTTTGGGAAAAATGAAGTTGAAAAAAAAGGAGAAAGTTTTGTTTTCAAAAATAGTTGGTTTTGTTTTATCTGCTCGAACTACGCCAGTTTGATTCTCACAGGGTGTGAGATACGTAGGCAACCCCCATCGGGTCTAACTTCCCTTTTGAAAAATAGCCCAAAAGAAAAAAAATTTATTTTTATTGTAAATGAGTAAGGTGATGCCATCCTTGTCAAAATAGCCGAATGTCCCCAAAAGGGCGCCGGAAGGCTGTTTTTGCAAGAACAGCCGCCTTTGGTCATTTTTAAATTTTTGGCCAGTTAGCGGGCACAACCTTAAGATCTTCTTCGGCGAGGTGCTGAAAGGCCGTATTGGCAAAGCCGTATATTTTTATGAAAATTTTGAAAAAATAGTGATAACTTTTTGAGTCAAAATGAGTCTTGATTTTTCTCCTGTTAGTTTCCTTTTTGAGCCTGTTGGTTTTTATGGTAAAAATTTGGTAGGATGAGTCGTTGTAATCAAAACATTTTATCTTTATCGGAAAATCCCAAAATATTTTATTATTTATTTTTATCCTCCAGAACTACGCTCGGTCTGATTCATGCGGGGTCATAGGCAATCTCCATAGGATTCGACCATAACCAAAAGAAAAAAAGTGATAAAAAAGGAGAAAAGAAAAATAAGAGAAGGAAAGAAAAGAAAAAGAGAGAAATAAGAAACTGAGAGAAGGAAACAATGGCAAAATAAGAGAGAAAAGTGAGAGAATAAAAACAAAGAGAAGGCAAAGGAAAGAATGAAAAGAAAAAAGAAGGAAAAAAGAGAAAAGGGAAGTTGCAAATGGAAATAAGGGAAAGCCGGGATGACGCAAGCAACCGATCAAATGCATAATAGAAACGGTTAACTGCTTAGGTGCATTCATTCCCCAAATGTGCGGTTGCCTATTTGTTAAGCTCTAATCACTAATAAGTTTGTTGTTGAAAATTCAGTACAAAAAGGTGGTTGGTTTGTTCCCGAAATAGTAACTCCTCTCCACAACATAAAGTCAAAAGGCAATGGCAGACAACAACAGAACTGAGTTGGTTGATATCGGGGCCCGAAAGCAGTTGGCGGAACAGGACAATGGGTTGGTTGAAGAGGTAAAGATGTTGAGACAACACATGGCGGACATGTATCAGGCTTGGATGACTGGGAAGGCACCACCCCCGCCACCACCTAGCTTCCTAGATGCCACCCTTACCCAAGCTCTGGACACAATGCCAGATGATCCTCCATACTCTCCAGATCCACCCGCTTATCTCCAAGTTCATGATGCCCAATATTATCCCTCAGAGGTTGCCCACAAGCTTCCCTACTCATACAAACAGGGCCCGCGGGATGAGCCTCATGTTGAAAATAAAAGGTTCACAGGAAGAGAAGGGCTAGACGGGATACCCAAGAGGCTGAAAGACATAGAACAATCCATAAGGAACAAGCAAGGAATGAGAGACCATGGTAGCATAACTTACAAAGAACTGTCTGTGTCCCCTGACGTTCGCCTGCCCGCAGGGTTCAAAGTGCCAAAATTTAACTTGTATGATGGGTGTGGAGATCCGTTAGCCCACCTGAGGGTCTATTGCAGTGAAATGAGAAGCGTTGGAGAGAATAAAGAACTGTTGATGGCATATTTCAGTAAGAGCATGACTGGGGCAGCTTTGGACTGGTATACTCGTCAAGATGTTGGTAAGTGGCCTACATTGGGTGACATGGCTCAAGATTTTGTTCGATACTTTCAACACAAATCAGGCGTTACCCCAGACCGCTCCTCCCTATCTAGAATGGAAAAGAAGTCGGAGGAAAGCTTTAGAGAGTTTGGGCTCAGATGGAGGGAGCAAGTTGCTCGAGCCAGTACCCTGATTGGTGAAGAAGAAATGGTTGAGTTATTCCTACAAGCCCAGGGGACCACCTACTTCAGTCATTTGATCCCGGCCTTGGGAAAGCCTTTCAATGATGTGTTGAAAATGGGGGAGCTAGTAGAAGAGGGAATCAAGACAGGCAAAATCCTGAGTTGTTCGAAAGACATTCAGACATCCCAGTAAGCTTGGGTGGAAGAAAGAGAAACAGAAAAGATGATCCGATGGGCTTTCCCGATCAACACTTCCAGCCTCGACATCGTCCCCGTGGATATCCTTGTGCACCAGATGACCCTCCCCAATGCCACTTCTCTCCACAGAACTCCCAAAGGCGTACATCACTTTCCCAGTACCCAGCTCCACAAAATGCCTATCCCCACGAGCCTACCGAAAACCCCCTGGATCGGGTTTCCGGCCCAATCAAGCCTTCAAGGATGAGGTTTTACGGAAGAAGAAAACCTACACTCCGTTGGGAGAGTCATATGCCAGTCTGTTCCAAAGGCTAAGGAAATTGGACATGTTGAAGCCAACCCAGATAAAAATGCCAAACCCTCTTCCAAAGAAGTTTGATTTTTCTCAAAGGTGCGCATATTGCTCAGATGCCCCGGGGCATGACATAGAGAAGTGTTGGAATCTGAAGAATGCGATTCAGAAGCTTATTGATGCAGGCGACATTATCGTGCAAAATCCAGATGCAGCAGATACCAGCCAAAGTCCATCGCCTGTGCATAATGAGATGTACATGTTGTATATGATTTATTTTGAAAAGGAATGTGAGAATTCTTCTGGGAGCCTCGGAGGCCCACGTGTTACTAGGCTTTCAGTGCTATCAGAGGTTGATCTTGAGAACGAGTCGGCAAAAGGAACCCAAACGCAACTAGTTAAGAACAATGTGATGAAGACTTGTGAAATTCCTAGTATTTGTGATGCAGAATTCAGTGGCTAAGATACCGTGCTTGGTAATTGGAAAGACGCTCCATTGCTCGATCAGTCGGAGAGGAGCTTGGTGGCTTAGTTTGTTGTCATTTCTGTTGTCCGGGTTATTTCAGGGTTGTAATCCGGATATTGTCTTGTGACTCAAACCCTTCTATCCTTTTATTTTGCCTAGTTCCTTTAGTTGTAGCAACTCATTTAGTGTTACCTAGTTTTGTTCCAGGTTTGTGACCCCAGTTTAGTTTGCTTGTTTTGTTCAAACCCTTTCACCGTCTGTCTAATGCAATTTTCTACTTTCTGTTATTCCTAGTCATTTTTGTTTAGTTCTCTTTTCTTTTACATTTCTTTTCCTGTTGGCTCTACCGACATGACATGCATGCGTAATTCTCAGCCTGGGCTCCAAAGTTAGTTTAGTCATGAAGCAATGAAACAATTTTGAAGATGATAGGGGCACTTGAGGGAAATAAGAACAGATTTGGACACTTTGAGATCATTTGAAGCCCGAACCATGAGAAACTAGGGCAGATAGAACATAAAGAAACACTATTTAAATACATCATGCTGCATCGATTTGAAGCTAACGACAGGTTTGCCCCAAATTGGCAGGGGACGTTCGTGGTAACGAAAAGTGTTGTCCATCGGTACTTAAAATTGACAAAAGACAAATGTGTGGATATGGTTATCAGGTCTGGTACAATCAAAAGATGATACGAATGTTTTCTGCGTTTTGTTTAAATGTGTTGTTTGTGCTTGGCATGTTTTGAAGATTGAAATGACGAAGGCATTTTGTTCTGCTATCTAAACACTTTATCCATGTTACCCCCTTTGAGCCTTATTTATTCCCTTTCATACCCCTCTTTCGGAATCAGTAGCAAAGATCAGAAACGCAAGCGTGAAAGATAAGTAAAGTAAAAGAGAAAAGAAAAGGAATGAAAAGAGAGAGAAGACAAAGAAGAAGAAAAAAAAAAGAAAAAGAAAAGAAAAAAACAACAATAAAACAACAAAAAGAGAAAAGAAGAAAGAAAAGAAAAGAAGAGAGAGAGGAAGAAAAAGGAAAGAAAAAAAACACAACAACAAAGTAATTTCTATGTCATGAACTACGTTCGACCTGATTCCTTTTAAGGATACGTAGGCAGCCTCACGGTTCAGTCCCATCAAAATAAGATCCAAAAGTCCCCAAGCAAGAAACTGGGGCAGAAGTTGTGGTTGTTGTAAGAAATCTGATTCCGAAAGTTGTAATTTTTGAACCCAGTTGAGTTGTTTTGAGCCTTTTGATGCCCTTTCTGCCTAACCCTATCCAAAGCCCACATTACGGTCCAAAGAAAGACCTTCCGACCAGTCTTCGAGAGATGCCAAGTCGAGCAAGTAGAGGTGATTCATATCAGGGGCAACACTCCATTCTATACAAAGAGAAGAACAAAATGAGAGAGTCTTATTGGTAAAAACATTCACGGGCACCATAAGGCGACGGTGAGTTGAGCGAAAGACCAAAATAAGAGAGGCTTGATGGTGAAAACCCTTCGGGCACTACAAGTCGAATAAGGATTGTGAATCAGATTGGATAAGCGGAGCATTGAGGCCCAGTTTCACGGCAAAAAGGTACGAGGAGAGCTGAACATCAGATTTTCTTAACAGAATAGGCCGCAGGTGCATGTCATGGTCATTAGAGTTGGTATCCACATCCGATAGGTTTCTACTTTGTAGTTTTCTTGTTAGGAATCATCTCTTTCCATTGTCCTTTACTCTGTTCCTTCTGTCTTGTTTACTTCCTCTTCCTGAGTCTGTTTGGTCAGAACAAGTGAGAAATGACTTCAAAATTCGCCACCAGCTTTCCAATTGCACAAAAACGGGATCTGGTTAGCACATCAAAGCGTCATAAGTCCGGAAAGAACAACAGGCACACTGAGCTGGTAACAATAAACATGCTTTGGGATTCGTGTGAAATACAAAGGCTTGGTATATATCAATTCATGGACAATGTAACAGAAGGAGGGCTAGGGTGAACAGATCAAATATATTTTCTGTGATAAGATTGAAAAAAAGGGTGGTAAACCAGTGACAAGCAAGATCTTCCAAGAAGAAATCGAAGTTATCATGGCAAGTGATGGAGCAATAGATCTCAAGGCCAAGGCCAGTGGTTTGAGTCAAGAAAGAACAACATACACACTGAGGGGGTGGCAATTGACGTGCTTTCGGATTCATGTGAGACACAAAGGTTGGTAAATGTCAGTTCAGGAGCAATGCAACAGATAGAAGGTATTGGGTTTGAACGGAGAAGAGGTATTTTTTTGTGTTAAGGGTGACAAAGGAAGTGGTTAGTCAATAAACAAGCAAGGTCTTCGAATGGAAATCAGTTATCATGGCAAGTGAAGGAGCAACAGACCTCAAGGCCAAGGCCAGTAGTTTAAGTCAAGAAAGAACAGTATACACATGGAGTGGGGGGAAATGGACGTGCTTTGGGATTTATGTGAGGCGCAAAGGTTGGGTAGATGCCAGTTCATGAGCAATGCAACAAATAGGGGATATTGGGTCTGAACGGAGAAAAGGTATTTTTAGTGATACGGATGACAGAGAAAGTGGTTAGTCAATAAACAGGCAAGGTCTTCGAGTGGAAATCAGTTATCATGGGAAGTGAAGGAGCAATCGCCCTCAAAAGTCAAGGCCACAAACCAACCACCATATTTTTAAACTGACAAGATTTTTCTTTGATTGAAACAGGGGCAGAAAATTTTGTTTGTTTCGGAGAAACCCTCCGTAAGGAAAGGCAGGAACTAAACAGGTATAACCTAAACTCTCAGGACCCTCATGGAAAATGGGACCTAGTTTAAAATTCAAAACAATCATGAGTAGCATAATCTAGCGTAAATGTACCCCAAAGGAATATAAGTTGGCTTAAAGGTTTGCATGTTTGAGATAGAATCCAATTAGGAGTTTTCAAGACCCTCCTGGAATATGGGACCTAGTTTAAAATTCAAAACAATCATGAGTAGCGTAATCTAGCGTAAATGTACCCCAAAGGAATATAAGTTGGCTTAAAGGTTTGCATGTTTGAGATAGAATCCAATTAGGAGTTCTCAGGACCCTCCTGGAAAATGGGACCTAGTTAAAAATCGAAACAATCATAAGTAGCAAATCTAGCATAAATATACCCTAAGGAATATAAGTTGATTTCAAAGTTTGCATGTTTAAGATAGGATTCAATTAGGAGTTCTCAGGACCCTCCTGGAAAATGGGACCTAGTTAAAAATCGAAACAATCATAAGTAGCAAAATCTAGCATAAATGTACCCCAAGGAATATGAGTTGGTTTCAAAGTTTGCATGTTTAAGATAGGATTCAATTAGGAGTTCTCAGGACCCTTCTGGAAAATGGGACCTAGTTTTAAGATTTCCATTAGATAACAAGATGTAGCATAAGTTCTGTCGTAGGGTAGTATAGTTCAGCCGTAAAATTGTCACTCTTAAGATAAGACTTGATTTTTGATTTTCAGGACCCTCCTGGATAATGGGGTGTAGTTTTAAGACTCTATTAGATAACAAGATTTAGCGGAAGTCACACCTTTAGAAGATATAACTTAGATTTAAAATTGTCATTTAATTAAGAGTTGTCAGGACCCTCCTGGATAACGGGATCTAGCTTTCAAATTCTTAGAATATTTGGTAACATTGTTCAGTTTCACACTCACATATGTGCCCAGCTACCAAACTGGGGCAGAAAATTTTCTTTGTTTTGTCTATTTTTGTTGAAATCAGGTACCCACTTGGAGAACAGGGAGAAACAGTTCAAGTTTGGCAATCAGGCGCCCACCTGGAGAGCAAGGGAATACAATTCAAGTTTCAGCAATCAGGCACCCACCTGGAGAGCAAGGGAATACAGTTCAAGTTTCTGCAATCAGGCGCCCACCTGGAGAGCAAGGGAATACAGTTCAAGTTCAGCAATCAGGCGCCCATCTGGAGATCAAGGGAATACAATTCAAGTTTCAGCAATCAGGCGCCCACCTGGAGAGCAAGGGAGTACAGTTCAAGTTTCATCTTTCAAGTTCTTTTGATATTTGGTAACATGATTCAGTTTACACTCACAAATGTGCCCAGCTACCAAACTGGGGGCAGAAATTCTTCTTTGTTTTGTCTATTTTGTTGAAATCAGGCGCCCACCTGGAGAGCAAGGGAATACAATTCAAGTTCAGCAGTCAGGAGCCCACCTGGAGAGAACGGGAATACAGTTCAAGTTCAGCAGTCAGGAGCCCACCTGGAGAGCACGGGAATACAGTTCAAGTTCAGCAGTTAGGTGTCCACCTGGAGAAAGGGAAAGTATCTCAAAATACAGTTCAAGTTCAGCAGTCAGGCGTCCACCTGGAGAAAAGGAAAGCATCTCAGATTATAATTCAAGTTCGGCAATCAGGCGTCCCCCTGGAGAAAGGGAAAACATCTCAGATTACAAGTCAAGTGGGTAACAAAGAAATTTCACCGGGAGAATACAAGTTAACGAGGCAACAAGGACCACAAGAGCAAGTTTGAAGATATAGATAGGATTTCTTGTAATTCATAGATCATAGTCTAGTCTAGCTTCTTTTTATTTTGACACGGTGTAATAAGGGGTTCAGTAAGCAGTAGCAGCAGCAGCAACAGTGAGATCACAGCTTTATGGTAGTCCCAGCTACCAAACATTCCTGAACAACACTGACCTGATTCCTTTTTAGCCAAAGATATGTAGGCAACCTCAGAAGCAGAGTGCGGTCAAATATTTCAAAAAAATGCTTCCCACGGAGTATTCAAACGGGCAAAAATCGCTCGTATCCGCTCACTTTATCTTTGCATGAAAACTCTTCATGTTTTCGAGCAAAGAGGGGCAGTTGTGAGCACGTGATTTTTGCCCTATATGAATTACTCCCACAAATTCAAAACAAAATAATTTTTCCATTGCTTGCAATTTTGTGGATTTTTGTGGCATTTTCTGTTTGCATTTTGTTTGTGCATTTTAATTCATTAAAATACAAAAAAAATACATTGCATTTGCATTTAGGATCCAATTCTTTATTTTTTAGACTAATTAGTTAATTAATGTTACAAAAATGAAAGAAAACAACAAAAATAGTTCACTTTTCTTGCATTTTTACTCTTTAATTCCCGAATATTTATAGTTTTTTCTTAATTTAGGATTTAATTAATTTTTGTAAATACTATGAAGGATAATTAGCTTATTTTGGTAAATTAATTTAGTTTTAAGAGTTAATTTTTGGTTTTGTTTTAATTTGGAAAGGAAAAGAAAAGAAGAAATAAAAAGAAAAGGAAAAGCAAATAAACAAGGCTGATTTCTTTGGGCCAACATTGCAAAGCCCAAACCCTTGCACCCGGTCAAAACAACCAAAACCCGGCCCTATCCGCTAAAACACCCGGTCCAGAACCCCCTCCAGTCGAAACGATCCCGTTTATGTTATAAACATCTGGACCGTCGAGGTTTTTTTTATCCAACGGTTTTGAAGCTAGGGTCCTTTAATATAAAACAGTCTGAACTGTTACCCCCCCCCCCCCCCATCTCTCATCTCCCTCACACATACTTTCAGAGACCCCATCCAAAACCCTAGCGCCGCCTTGAATTCCCACCGCCTAAGGGTGGCGGCACCACCACACATCACCACCAAATTAACACCCCTGACTCCTCTCCACCTCCCCATCCCAAATCTCCAAATAATTCCTCCCAAATCCGTCCAGAACTGCTCGGATTTTAGATCGAAGCTATGAACCCTAAATTCCCAAAAAACTCAAATCATGCGAGTTAGTGAAGATTGAGGCCGAAATTGACCTTGTTCATGTGTTTTCGCCTGAAAACACATGATTAAGACCCATTTCGGTCAAAATCGAAGGCTCGAGGATTAACTTCAAGTTTTGGCCCGTCTAGTTTAGGTATCTTTCAGCTTTTTCTTTTTCTGTTTGTTTCTTGCATTTTTGTCTTCTGCATATTTGATTAAGTTCCCTTTCGTCTCTTTTTCTGTCTCATCTCTTTGTGTCCTCGTTATGTGTTAATTTCTTTCATTTATTCTGCTTTGCATGATTAGCATAATAACAAATTTAGCCTAATTGGTTTTGTTAATCGGTTCATCTCCCTTTCTCTTTTGTTCTTAGTTTCATTTCAAAAGGTTGCCGGTTTTCTTTTTCTTTTGAGGAAATTGGGTCAGTCTTTCAAAGTTAGGAATTTTTGTTCATTGTCAATTGAGACTCTGAAAATCAAGAGGCCCAATAAGAAATTAATTTGGGTCTATTCAGACCCATTGATTTGGGTCAATTGGCCCGGATTCTGGTTGGCTTGAAGGGTAAAATTCAGGGGTGCAAAGGGTAATTGGGGTAATTCAGTTAAGGAATCTTTTAATAACTGTTTAAGAAGCTTCCCAAAAGCTGCAAAATAGACTAGCTTGGCTAGCAAGTCAGAAAAGGAGGTGTGACATCGTCGATGTACCTATTTTGCATGTAAACTTTGCCATGTGATTTACTCTCTTGAAATCATGCTTACTACTCTCTATGTACATAGTACGATTACAACGATGGTGCCTTGTAAATATTTTATCAAATGACTAATGTTGGGCATATTTCAATATGTTTTAATGTTACTTCACTCATTTTTTAACCGTTTTTTGATGCTATTTGATCTTTAAAATGCCCAACATGTGTTAATTATTAGTTTTATGGCAAATTAAGTTATGTGTGATAATTTAGGATGTTTGTAGTGCAAAAATATGAAGAAAAGATGCTCCAACTAGAGGAGAGAGGGTGGATGTTGCATCCAATATTGGAAAGAAGGCTAGCTGGTGCACCCTTAGCAGTAAAGTCGGGCCAAGGCATCTGCACCTGGGCACAGCAGAGATGAAGGAACAAAGGGTGGATGCTTCGCATCTGCCCTAGCATGCGAAACTGAAGAAGTGGAAGCTGATTCGGAATAGGATAAGGAAAACTTTGGCCCATGACTTTGGACGCAATATATAGGCCAAAAATGCCCCTTTTAGGTCATCTAACATACTTTTTGAATGGGATTCAACCTAGGGAGAGCAAGGAGCAGCCGTGGAGGCCAGGTTTCATCTTTTCTTCCACCAAACTTTGTAATTTTTATGTTTCTTTGTATGATTTGTTGTTTGGCTACCATATCCATGTGGAGTTAACTTCAAGTTTGTCACGACCCATTTTCCACAATAGGTCATGATGGCGCCCGCCACCATTGTCAGGCCAGCCAACGCGGAAAATACAATTAAGTCCTCATTTTACTTTTACCCAAAAATAAATATAACAGATTCTCAAATTGAAGTTAAGACCAGAAGCGATCAATAATGTATCAAAATGATTATTAAATGTCATAAAATTATACAACCCCCAAAAAATGATACCGTCTACTAATGTGTGTGCCAAGACCCGGTGTCACAAGTAGTGGGCAACTAGTAGAATGTACAAAATAATAAACTATCCTACTGTCCGCGATAGAATAGACAACAAAAGTAAGGAAAAGACTCCATCAAGCTGCCGAACGCCACAGGAAAGGAGCAGCTCACCGTGGAAGTCTCAGACTATGAATTAGGGGCGCGCACCAAACTGATAGTCAGATGTACCTGCCTCAGACCCTGTACAATTAAGTACAGAAGCGTAGTATGAGTACATAAACAATATGTACCCAGTAAATATCCCGTCTAATCTCAAAGAAGTAGAGACGAGAGGTCGACTTGACACTTACTAGGGTCAAATAATATAATAAGGTGTTCTGTTAGGCATGATAACAAAAAATAATCAATAGTATGCCTAGCAATTTGGCAGTTAACCGTACACCTTTCAAATATATAACAAAATAAGCCACGGGTAAGATTTCACACATATATATGTCATGCGCACGTTATGCCGAGGTCGACGGCCCGATCCAACAGAAAAATAACTGTGCACTGCCAGAGGGTCGAATGGCGCGAACCATAGATGCATCTATTTCTACCGAGGCGTTCGGCCCGATCCACAAATATCAATTTAACTCAAGGAAGCACATGAATGCGCATTTATTTCCGAGATAATTCATACAAGTGTCCAATGAAGGTATACATTCGCTTATCTCTTTTTTCAAGTCTCTAGAATACCCTAAGTGATCACATTAGCAAGAAAATATGGAAACAATTACGATATAGCATGATACGGGCCCTAACTACCCGGACAATTAACATAATAGTAGCTACCCACGTACTCTCGTCACCTTGTGCGTACGTAGCCCCCGCATTTAATAACAAATTACTCAATTATTATACCTGTGGGGACAATTCCCTCTTATAAGGTTAGAAAGGAGATTCACCTCGCTCCAAAGTGCACTTCCAATTCAAAGAACGAGTCCAAGCCCTAAATTCGGAGCCGAACGATCCCAAACTAGTGAAACGAAGTAAGAACAAGTTAATATAGACTCACAAGACCGAATTCTAGCTGTTTAAGAAATTTTCCAACCCTTAACACAAGTTTCCTAAAATCCGACCCCGGGCCCACGTGCCCGGATTCCGAGATTTTTCGAAGGAAGTTGTTCTCTACATCCTAAGGATCAACAATATATAATTTCTAATTTATTCCATGGCCAATTTCGTGGTTAAATCTAACTTTTATTAAAACCCTAGGTCTTGCTCTAACCCCCTTGATTTTACCTAATTTCTAGTGTTTAATCTACCTAATACGCAAGTATTAAACTAAAGGATGGGTGGGATAAACTTACCTCACAATGCTAAGTGGAAGTCTTCTTTCCAAAGCTCCCAAAATCGCCAATGGAAAAGTGTATAAGTGATAAAAATGGCTTAGAACCCGTCTTTAATGAACCTCACTGGTTCAGTGATTTCCGCATCTGCGAGAAGATGACCGCATCTGCGAAATGAGGAGAGAAGGCTGGGACTGCTTCTGCGGTCTGGATGCCGCATGTGCGGAGCCGCATCTGCAGCTTGGGAGCCGCTTCTGCGGTTCCTGGCTTGCCTGAGCCGCTTCTGCGATACAAGGACCGCATCTGCGGTCTCGCTTTATGACAGAAGCAGCAACCTTCAGCACTTCTCAAATTTTTTCACTTCACTCGAGCCTCGTCCGATTGACGCTCGGGGCTTCCGGGCCCCGCCCGAACATACCGGCAAGTCTGAAATCACGAGGCGGACCTACTCGAACCCTCGGAACACCCGAAACAACGCTAAATCTAGGAATCACCCCCCTAAAACCTAATGAATCAAACTTATGAACTTCAAGTTCTTAATTTTCCTCCAACGGGCCAAAACGCCCTTAAACTACTCGGATTGATGCCAAATTTTGCGGGTAGGTCTTAATTGATATTTCGGACTTGTACCGGGCTTCGGAACCAACATACGAGCCCGATACCCATGAAATCAATCATTAGTTCGTTTCTTTAAATCCTTAATATTTTAGATTAACAATTTCAAAAAAAATTCATTATTCGGGCTAGGGACCTCGGAATTCGATTCCGGGCATACACCCAGGTCCTATATTTTCCCGCGGACCCTCCGGAACCGTCAAAACACAAATCTGGGCCTGTTTGCCCAAAATGTTGACCAAAGTCAAACTTAGCCTTTTAAGAAAATCCTAAAGAGTTAAATGTGTGTATTTCAATCCAAACTCTTCTAAATCCCGAACCAACCATCCCCGCAGGTCGTAAATTGGTTAAAGCGAGCACGAAGAGTTCTATTTAGGGGAACGGGGTTCTAAAAAGGCAAACGACCGGTCGGGTCGTTACATCCTCCACCTCTTAAACAAACGTTCGTCCTCGAACGGACATAGAAAGGTACCTGAAGTGCTGAATAGATGAGGGTATCTGCTCCGCATGTCCTCCTCGGACTCCCAGGTCGCCTCCTCGATTGGTTGGCCCCTCCACTGGACCCTCACTGTAGAAATCCTCTTGGACCTCAACTGACGATCCTGCCTATCAATGATAGCAACTAGCTCCTCCTCATAACCCAAACTCTCATCCAGCTGAATAGTACTGAAGTCTAACACATGGAATAGGTCGGGATGATACTTCCGAAGCATCGATACATGAAAAACCGGATGAACTCCCGATAAGAGGGGGGTAAAGCAAGCTCATAGGCAACCTCTCCAACTCGTCTCAACACCTCAAAGGGGCCAATAAACCTTGGGCTCAACTTGCCCTTCTTCCTAAACCTCATAATATCCTTCATTGGCGAGACTTTCAAGAGAACCTTCTCGCCAACCATGAATGACACATCACGCGCCTTCTGATCCGCGTAACTCTTCTGTCTGGACTGAGCGGTGCGAAGTCTCTCCTGAATCAACTTTACCTTATTCAAGGCATCCTGTACCAAATCTGTACCATATAACTTAGCCTCACCAGGCTCAAACCACCCGATAGGAGAACGACAACGGCGACCATATAAAGCCTCGTATGGAGCCATCTCTATGCTGGACTGATAGCTGTTGTTGTATGCAAATTCCGCCAAGGGCAAGAACTGGTCCCACTGCCCTCCAAAGTCAATCACACAGGCTCTAAGCATATCCTCCAAAATCTGAATCATCCGCTCGGACTGTCCGTCGGTCTGAGGATGGAATGCTGTGCTAAGCTCTACGCGGGTCCCCAACTCACTCTGAACGGCTCTCCAGAAATAGGAAGTGAACTGAGGGCCTCTGTCTGATATAATGGAAACAGGCACACCGTCCAATCGGACTATCTCCCGAATATAAATCTGAGCATACGTCTCTACTGTATAAGTAGTCGCCACTGGAATAAAGTGGGCCGACTTGGTCAACCTATCAACGATGACCCATACTGAATCAAACTTCCGCAAGGTCCGCGGCAACCCAACTACGAAATCCATAGTAATGCGCTCCCACTTCCATTCTGGTATAGGCATCTGCTGAAGTAGGCCACCCGGTCTCTGATGTTCATACTTGACCTGCTGGCAATTCAAACACCTAGCCACATACTCCACTATGTCTTTCTTCATCCTCCGCCACCAATAATGCTGCCTCAAGTCACGATACATCTTCGTAGCCCCCGGGTGGATGGAATACCGCGAACCGTGTGCCTCCTCTAGTATCCTCTCCCTCAGACCATCAACATTAGGAACACATAGACGACCCTGGAGCCGCAAAACACCATCCTCGCCAATAGAAACCTCCTTGGCACCTCCCTAAAGCACCGTCTCTCTGAGAACCGCCAAATGTGGATCATCGAACTGTCGGGCCTTTATCTCCCCCAGTAATGAAGACTGAGCAACCATACACGCAAGAACCCGGCTGGGCTCCGAAATATCCAACCTCACTAATCTGTTGGCCAAGGACTGAATGTCCAAAGCTAGTAGCCTCTCCCCTGCTGGAATGAATGCCAAACTACCCATACTCTCTGCCTTTCTGCTTAAGGCATCCGCGACCACATTTTCCTTGCCCAGATGATAAAGAATGGTGATGTCATAATCCTTCAGTAACTCAAGCCACCT
>NW_017673227.1:103469-145114 GCF_001879085.1 Nicotiana attenuata
TATTATACCTATGGGGACAATTCCCTCTTACAAGGTTAGAAAGGAGACTCACCTCGCTCCAAAGTGCACTTCCAATTCAAAGAACGAGTCCAAGCCCTAAATTCGGAGCGGAACGATCCCAAACTAGTTAAACAAAGTAAGAACTAGTTAATATAGACTCACAAGACCAAATTCTAGCTATTTAAGAAATTTACCAACCCTTAACACAAGTTTCGTAAAATTTGACCCCGGGCCCACGTGCCCGGATTCCGAGATTTTTCAAAGGAAGTTGTTCTCTACATCCTAAGGATCAGCAATATATAATTTCTAATTATTCCATGGCCAATTTCGTGGTTAAATCTAACTTTTATTAAAACCCTAGGTCTTGCTCTAACCCCCTTGAGTTTACCTAATTTCTAGTGTTTAATATACCTAATACGCAAGTATTAAGCTAAGGATGGGTGGGATAAACTTACCTCACAATGCTAAGTGGAAGTCTTCTCTCCAAAGCTCCCAAAATCGCCAATGGGAAAGTGTATAAGTGATAAAAATGGCTTAGAACCCGTCTTTAATGAACCTCACTGGTTTAGTGATTTCCGCATCTGCGGTCAGGGGGCCGCATCTGCGAGAAGATGGCCGCATCTGCGAAATCGGGAGAGAAGGCTGAGACCGCTTCTGCGGTCTGGATGCCGCATATGCGGAGCCGCTTCTGCGGTTTCTGGCCTGGCTTGCCTGAGCCGCTTCTGCGATACAAGGACCGCATCTACGGTTTCGCACCTGCGGTCCACCAACCGCAGGTGCGGTTATGACAGAAGCAGTAACCTTCAATACTTCTCAAATTTTTCCACTTCACTCGAGCCTCGTCCGATTGACCCTCGGGGCTCCCGAGCCCCGCCCGAACATACCGGCAAGTCTGAAGTCACGAAACGGACCTACTCGAATGCTCGGAACACCCGAAACAATGCTAAATCTAGGAATCACCCCCCTAAAACTAAATGAATCAAACTTATGAACTTCAAGTTCTTAATTTTCCTCCAACGGGCCAAAATGCCCTTAAACTACTCGGATTGACGCCAAATTTTGCGGGTAGGTCTTAAATGATATTTCGAACTTGTACCGGGCTTCGTAACTAACATACGAGACCGATACCCATGAAATCAATCATTAGTTAGTTTCTTTAAATCCTTAATATTTTATATTAACAATTTCAAAAAAATTCATTACTCGGTTTAGGGACCTCGAAATTCGATTCCGGGCATACGCCCAGGTCCCATATTTTTCCGCGGACCCTCCGGAAGCGTCAAAACACAAATCCGGGCCCGTTTGCCCAAAATGTTGACCAAAGTCAAACTTAGCCTTTTAAGAAAATCCTAAAGAGTTAAATGTGTGTATTTCAATCCAAACTCCTCTAAATTCCGAACCAACCATCCCCGCAGGTCGTAAATTGGTTAAAGCGAGCACAGAGAGTTTTATTTGGGGGAACGGGGTTCTAAAGAGGCAAACAACTGGTCGGGTCGTTACAATCTCGTTTTCCTGGCTTGTGTTACTTTGTGCTTAATGCTTAATATTTTGTGGCTCCGTGATTACTTGCAATTGTTTGAGAATCGGAATAGAACCGTCCTTAGTGAGTCATGTGCCATGTGTGGTGAGAAATTATATAGTTTGTGTCATTGCATTAGAGTCTAGAACTTGCCCGGCATGTGAGTTCAAGCAAAATTTTAGGTTTTGCTCGGTGTGAAAAATAATTTTAGGCTTTCTTTGATCTTTTTGAGCTTAATGCTTACCACAAATAAAAATTATCCCTAGTCAACCCTTTTGAGCCTATAAACTTTTATGTGGCAACCACATTACAAGTCTATACCCCTTTGTTCTTAATTATCATTGTTTTGATCCTTTTACCTCTCAAAGCACTTTAATTGTAAAATGAGCTCTAGAAGAAGTAAAAAGGGAACTTGGGTGGCTTTTGATGGAACCAATGAAAGAAAGAAATGTGCACTTGTTGTAAGGAATACACCACTAGCAGGAATGGTAGAAGAGAAAACAAAAGTATTGTTGAAAAAAAATGTAGCCAAAGAAAATATTATCTTATCCTTGCTAGTGGGTATGCATTAAAGTAGTGCTTAAATAAAGAGAAAATATTTTGGGGGTGATATTGTTTGTGAAAGTGAAATTGTGTTGGAGAAAAATGCACTTAAAGTTAATGTTTTGATGTCTTAAAGTGCTTAGGAGGGTTAGTCACTATTCCTAAATTTATCCTACCCGTCCCTTAGCCCAAATTACAACCATGAAAAAGTCCTAATATATTTTAGATTAAGAAAGCCGACATTAGTGGAGGTTTACATAAAGGGCAAGCCTATGGTACTTTGTGCATGCATGTGACTTCTTTATGAGAGTGAGGAACTTCTTTGATATATCTGAGTCCTTAAAATTTATTTGAGCATTTGGTTCGAATGTGTGGATTCAACTTACTCTTTTGTTCTTGTTGTGAGGGCACATGATTTCGCAAAGGATAGGTGACGTTATTAGATTTTTCTATGATGTTATGTGCTCGTGCCACGAATGCACTGTCATATTTAGTTGGTTTGTGAGTCTAGGATTGTTATGAGCATGTTGTCTTGGTGTTGAATAAATTTTTGAAGTATGACATAAAGTAAAGGGAAGTGTGTGTTGAAGACATATGCTAAAGTTTAATTGTCGCTATAAACCATAGTCATAGGTATGGTGTGCTTCGAATGTGCTACAAGAAAATAAAGTGCTCTAGGTTAGTGTGAATTGGTGGTTGACTCGAGGACGAGCAACGTCTAAGATTGGGGTGGTGATGTTTGGACAAAATACTATACGTGTAGTATATTACTCGCACTATATTTTATTGGTTTAATGGTTAATTGCGCGATTTGAGCTAAATTATGTTGCTTTATGTGTAGGAGCATAAGAATAAAGAGTCGAATAAAAGTTGCACGAAAAGAGGACGAAAATGAAAGAAAAGAGCACAAGAATACCAAGTACCCAAGCCTGGCTACAGGCTAAGTGTAGCCATCTCTATCGCCAGCTTGACCGCGCTACAGGCCAGGCATGGCTAGCTCTATAGTCAGGTTGACCGCACTATAAGCCTGGCCTCGTAAGGTCTATAGCCCGGTGATCAAAAGTGCATGAATTAAAAGACTCCAACCCGGATTTGAACTCAAAGACTTCAACCCTAGCCTATAAATACTCTCTAAACATGTCTAAGAAAAGGGGGGACATTTTTTTAGAGCGGATTCGACCTAAGGAGGACGTTTTTGAGAGGGGATTCGACCTAAGGATGCAAAAACACGTTAGGAGCAAGGCGGAGAATTCTTTTACGAGTTTTTCATTTTCTTATTCCTATTTTCATTATTGGTTATGAGTCCTAGTATTGTAGTTTTGCATACTATTATGAATAGTTAATTTATTATCTAGGATTTTGATGGAACTTTTTGTAGAAAGAATGCTCGCTATGTTTTTATATAATTGAACCGTTGGATTTCTCTACTTGTTCAACTACGTGTTCATTGTTGTTGATTGAATGACCATCAATTGATTGTGATTATTTAGTGTGTATTGCTTGAGAGAGGATACATATTTAAGTAGTTATTGAAAAACATCACTCCTAACTGTCGCGACCCGAGATTCCCACCCTTGTGACCGTGATGGCGCCTTACATTTCACTTGCTAGGCAAGCCAACGTTAGCTATATATATTAACTATTTTTTAACAATTCCCAAATTAAATGATAATGATAAAATCGAATAGTCTGAAATAAGGTAATAAAATAATAAGTGACGAAATCCAAATACAAATCCCGGGGCAGGTGTCACGAATACATGAGCGTCTAGAGTACTACAAATAATGGTCATAAATAAACATAACTGTCTAAATCAAAATAAACAGCTAAATAATGTAGAAGGGAGCTTCAGGGCTGCGGACGCAGTGCAAATGTACCTCAAGTCTCCACTGATAGCTAGATCCGAGCAAACCTTACTCAGTGCAGCTGGGACCAACTCCGGTATATGCACAAGAAGTGTAGAGTGTAGTATGAGTACAACCGACTCCATGTACTCTGTAAGTGCCGAGCCTAACCTCGACAAAGTAGTGACGAGGCTAAGTCATGCCGCTTACAATAACCTGTACGCAATAATAATTATAAAAGAAAAGACAGGAATGGAAATGAATCAGTTAATTCATAACAACGAACTCAAAATCCAACTACAAAAGAGCCCAGAATAAGAAGTCATATAAACTCATCTCAAATACCAAGGCCAATCCAACAGTCATACAAGCAAATATAACTTTATACAATCCATTGTGGCGCGCAACCCGATCCTACCATATCATCATCCGTCAATATCATAATCCCTCCCTATTTCACCATTTCAACTTATTACCTTTCAATTTCCATTGTGGCATACAACCCGCTCCCCAAACACTTTCAAATAACAATAGAAATTCAACAACCAAAATTTACAAGTAGTTCTACATCAATAGAGAAAATGTACGAAGTAATGGAGAATAACATGATATCAAGAATCTCTAACAACTCAAATGCCTCAACTTTACCAACTCAACGGTATCTACCAATTAACAACTCATACAAATAAAACTACATTATTGAAGGCAAATCATGTTGCGAACTATAAGACGAGCAAGACATAGGACAATTTAGATATGCAAGAAAAGCAAATAGAGACAAGTAGCAAATAGGCATGGAATTATGGAAGGAATAGACAAATTAATAGAAGGAATTCTAAATGGCAAGTAGCAAATATGGCATGGAAGTCAAGTAAGCATGTAGCAACTAAGGCATGGAGCAAGATATACTATGAAGTAACAAAGACATGGAAGCAAGTAACGTAATGACGCATATACACTCGTCACCTCGCATATATGCCATTTCACATGTAATTCACATAACATGTAGTTCAAGGGTTCCTAATTCCCTCAAATCAAGGTTAGGCCCAACACTTACCTCGCTCCCCAACTTAAGCAATCAATTAACCACTGCCTTGCCAGTTGAACAAGCCTCCAAACCAACCATATCTAGCAAAGTATTGACCAAATGATTCAAAATAAGCTTTAGAAACAACCCACAAATGAAAGAGGTTCAATTTAGATTATTTTTGAAAAAGTCAACAAAAGTCAATCCCGGGTTAGCTTAGTCAAAATCAAGATTTGGACCAAAATCTGATTACCTATTTACCCTGAGCCTGGTTATGTGATTTGTTTTGAAATTCGATCTCAATTCGAGGTCTAAATCTCAATTTTACAAAAAACCCAATTCTACCTAAATTCCTAATTTCTACCTTGAAAACCCTCAATTTGATGTTAAAATCTCATGAAATGTAATGGGTAATTGAAAAGAAATAGATTAAACTCACTTAGCAATGAATTTAGGAAGAAACTGCCTCTTAGGAAATCGCCTCTACGGTATTTAGGGTTGAGAAATTGTGAGAAATGAACTAAGTCCCGTTTCCCCCCTCTTTTATCCTGCTGCAGATGTTGCAATTGTGATGTCTTGTTCGCAATTGCGAACATCGCAAATGCGATACAAGGGTCGCAAATGTGAACCCTGTCACAGAAGAGCAAAAGTCGAAATGCGATATTTTGGTCGCAAATGCGAACCTAGAACCATCACAAATGCGACCAAACACTTCGCAAAAGCGAAGCAGTGCTCTAGTGGTCAGTGAGCGCAATTGTGACCACTTCCTTCGCAATTGCCAATGGTCCACAGTCCGCAAATACGAACAAATTCTCGCAACTGCGAGGTTCACCCAACCCAGCCCATGCTCGAAAATGCAAACCATTATTCGCAAAAGCGAGGCTCGCAATTGCGAGATATGCAACAGAGCACCAGAACTGTAATTGCACCAGCAGTCTTAGCCTTAGCCAAACTCATCAAAAACATGTCGGAAACTCACCCGGGCCCCTCGGGCTCCAAAATAAACATGCACACAAGTGTAATAACATCATACGAACTTGCTCACGCAATTAAATCACCAAAATAACATCTAAATCTATAAATCAATCCTCAAAACGAATGAACTTTCAAAGTGAAACTCAAGAATACTAGAATCACCTTTAAATATCCGAATTATGTCAAATCAATTCCGAATTGATCCAAATTTTGCAGACAAGTTTCAAATAGCAATATGGAACTATTCCAAGATTTAACATCAAAATCTGAACCAGTTAGCTAAGAAGTCAACTTACAGTCTAACTTAGAAATTTTCAACTTTCAAAAATACTAGTTTTTGGCAAAATGAGTCAAAACAAGTTAGGGATTTTCGAATTCACAGGGCATACGCCCAAGTCCCAAATCACGATATGAACCCACCGGAATTGTAAAAAGACCGATCTGGGTATGTTTACATAAAATGTTGACAATAGTCAACTCAAATTATTTTTAAGGCAACAAAATTCACATTTTCTTTAATTTTTCACATAAAGACTTTCCGGAATGAGACACGGACTACACATGCAAATTGAGAAATGCTAAACATAGCTAATCGAGGTCTCGGAATACGGAAATAGAGGCTAAATTTCACAACGACCTATCAAGTGATCACATTGTCTATCTCTAAAACAAACGTTCGTCTTCAAATGCAAATAGAAAAGTACCTGGACTGGTGAAAAGGTATAGGTATCTACTCCGCATATCGGACTCAGACTCCCACGTGGTTGCCTCGATCGACTGACCTCCACTCTACACTCGAACTGAAGAATAACTCTTAGACCTCAACTTCTGAACTTGCGGGGCTAGAATGGTCACCGGCTCCTCCTCATAAGTCAAATCCTTGTCCAATTGGATTGAGCTAAAATCTAATACATGGGACAAATCATTATGATACTTTCGGAGCATGGACACATGGAACAACGGATGGACTGCTGATAAGCTACGTGGCAATGCAAGCTTGTAGGCCATCTCACCCACTCAAACATTGTTTCAATCCAATCCCTGGGGAGACGATATTTTACTATACTATCTTTGGCTAGCGAGCATTAATTTTTGTGTTGTATTTTGCGCTCGTCAAATTTTGACGTCATTACCGGGGATTGGCAATCAATAGTGTTCAAAATAATTTTTGGTGCTAATTCAGGAATTTACTTTATTTTATTCTTCACGGGTTTCTCTTCCGTGTGCAGGCAACAGGTTAAGTTTGTGGTGTATGACTCGATCTTCTTCAAAAGAAGTAATACCCTACAAACTAGGGTTGGAAAAATACATGCGACAACTGAGGAAAGAGAAAGAGCTCACCAGAAAGTTCTTGGGGCAACCTTAAACCCACGAACACATGGGTAATAATGGTGATGAAGGTATATTTAGCTGCAAGAGAGGCAAACAACTTAGAGAAGAAGCTGTAAGGATAGCAGCTGTAGAGCTGCTGATGAGATCGTTGAAGATGATGGGGGTCAAAGATTCAATCTAAATCATCCCTTGATTGAAACCAGTTCGAGAATGCGGTACCCAGGTCTGGTAGAGCATTGGGTGATTATGCCAGACCAGTCTACAATCAGGGACTGTCCAGTGTCAGACCTCCACCAGTAGTAGCAAATAATTTTGAGTTGAAGCAAGGCTTGCTTCAAACTGTCCAGAACATTTGTGTCTTCATAGGGAAGGTGAATGAAGAACCTAACACTCACTTAATGGGTTTTGAGGAAACCATGAACACCTTTCAGTACAATGGAGTGTCAAAAGATGTAGTATACTTAAGGGCATTCCCCTTTTCACTGAAGGATGACGCAAAGCACTGACTTCGTAGCTTACCAATGGGGTTGATCAGGACATGGGAAGATATGACTAAAAAATTTCTTGACAAATACTTCTCAACTGCAAAAATAGTGAAATTCAGAAGGGAAATTCACAATTTCTGCCAGACGAACACTGAAACAGTCTTCGAGGTTTAGGAAAGATTCAAGGAGATAGTGAGGAAGTGTCAGCATAATGGAATTGAATTGAGGATGCAACTCCAGGACTTTTTGGATGGACTGACACCTCCCTCACGACGAACTCTGAACACTACAGTTGGAGGTCCTTTAATGAAGAAGACTCCTCAGTAGATTGTGACAGTTTTTGATGAGCTTTCTGAAGATGCTAACCAGTGGCCTGCTGGATAGAAGAAAATTAGCTGGGGTGCACCAGGTATACTCTAACACATCAGTGCAAGCCCAGCTAGACACCATGGCCAAAGATATAAGAAAGTTGACATTGGCCAAGGTACAGAGTAAGCCGCAAGTAGTATGTGGCTTTTGTGGAATGGGACACCCTACACATGTGTATCAAGCTTCAGCTGAAGTAGTAAATGTTGTGGGGAGTTTTGATAGAGGAAACTACCACAGTGGCAACAATTTTAACTCCATGGGACAGAGGCACCCAGGTTTCTCTTGGAGTTCACCAGGTGGTAGTGCAAACACATGGCGGCAAAATAACTCCATGCCCTAGGGACAGGGAGCTCCAGGTTTTCAAAATTAGCAGAGGCAGCCATATCATCCTCCATAGTCTAATCAGTCTAGCATGGAAGATCCGATGAATGACTTTATTATTAAGACATATAAGAGGCTTGAAACCCATAGCGCAGCTATCACAGAACATGGAACGACCATTAGAAACTTAGAAAGATAGGTGGGGCAACTAGCTAATCTATTGTCTGAGAGGGTTCCAGGAATGCTCCCTGCTGATACTGAGAGAAATCCAAAAGAGATAATAAATGCGGTGTCTTTGAGGAGTGGGAACGAATTGGAGGATCCCATAGCAAAGCAAAAGGATGAGTTAATTGAAGGACATGCGGAGATTGTGGAGGAGCGAAGAAATGATAACATTCAAAAAGGTGTAGTAATGGTTGATGATGGTATGAAGAAGACGGGGAAGACTAGAGCTCATAAAAAGAAGAAAGATGAGGATGCAACAAATGTGGAGACTGAAGAAAGTAAAATACATGCCTGCTCTACCTATCCCCAGAAGCAAAGAAGAGAAAAGCTGGACAAACAATTTGGGCGCTTTCTAGAAGTTCTCAAGCAGGTGCATATGAATATACCTTTCACATAGGTGCTCTCACAGATGCCAGCATATGCTAAATTTTTGAAAGAGATATTGTCCAAAAAGAAGAAAGTAGAAGAGGCATCGGTTGTCAAGCTCACAGAGCAGTGTAGTGCCATCCTGCAAAATAAGTTCCCTCAAAAGTGTGGAGATCTAGAGAGTTTTACTATACCTTGCTCTTTAGGAAGTACTAAATTTATAAAATCTTTGTGTGATTCAGGTGATTCTATTAATCTTATACCTTTGTCTATTTCAGGAAATTGGAGGAAGAGATTGGAGAAATCAGGTCAATACCGGTGTCCTTGTAGTTGGCGGATTAGACCACAATCATACATGAAGGAATAATGGAAGAAGTGCTAGTTTGAGTGGATAAATTTGTGTTCCCTATCAACTTCATTGTGGTGAACATGGAGGAGAATAAGGAGGTCTCTCTGATTTTAGGAAGACCTTTCTTGGCTAAGGGCAGAGCAATTCTGGATATTAAGGAAAGGCAGCTCATGCTCAGAGTGGGGGAAGAGAGGCTGATCTTCAAGATGGAAGGAGAAAGGGGGGCCCTGAAGAAGCAAACTGGAAAGAGTGAAACTGATAAGTGTGGGGTGTACCCAAAGAGGTCCGAAAAGAAGCTATCAGCATGGATGTGTGCACTAGGTCGGGCATGCAAAGGAGATCCCTACTTTGATTCGTACCCTGACTACATGAATCAGAGAAGTTCGTTTACCTCTTGCTTTTTATTTGTGTGTCATGGGGACATGCCACAATTTAAAGTGTGGGGTGGGGGATGATGTAAATGTGTACATGTGTGTTTGTTTTCATTTATTTTGATTTTTTTAAAAGAAAAAAATATTTGACTTTTCCCAATGATGGATTTCCTCGACTGTCTTCTTGAGGGATCAAAGTCGAAGAAAAAAAAATATATTTTTTGTTTTGTTTTCTTTGGCAGTGTAATAATTCCCTCTTAATTTTTCTTTATGCCGTGGTTCTTTTTCAAGGGTTTTGTTGGAACTGGGTGTAGTTAGTTTTTTGCTTTTATTAGGATTAGTGAAGTCTTGTGCTATTTATTAAATGGAGATGACTTTTCTTGACTTCATTGTACCTTGAGAGTGGTGAGTGCCTTAGTTGTGACGCCTATGCTCCGTTCTTGACTCATGTATTGTAGTGCCTTAAATTGGTTGATTGTGACTTTGCTTAACTGCTTTGACTAGAGAGTCGTGATAAATCCGATCCTAAGTGAGTTATGTGCCAATGTGTATGTGAGGTTGTTGTGATATTTTGTGCATGTCAGTTGATGCCTAGAACTTGCCCCGTGTGTTTGTAAAGCGAAATAGAATTCTTGTTTAGTTTAGGAATTTCTTTGTTCGGCCAATTATATGCTTTTGCCCACCTAATTGTTGTGTATCTTGGTTATCCCCTTTGAGACTGTAATCCTACTTCTTTGGCAACCATAGTGCAAGCCTGATCCACTTTGTTTGAATTGACCATTTGTTTGAACCTTCTACCTCTCTTGAGCACTTGAATTTGTGATGAGCTTGTAAAAGCTAAGTGAGGTATGGTCGGGTTTTTCACTGGAACTATTGAAAAAGGAGAAAAGTGCATTGGTTGAAAAAATTGTGAGAGCCACTTGTAGGGAATTGAAAGAAAAAAAAAGGAGTTTGTTTGAAAAGAAAAAAATGGATTTCATGCTAGTGGTAGTTCTCATCTTGTTTGTGCTTAAAGATATTGGGAGCTTGATGCTTTTATGTATGAATGTTGGGGTTTGATTCAACATAAGTGTGGGGTTTAAGTTGTGAAATTATATGTATTAAATTGTCTAGAGAGGTATAGTCACTATATTCAAATCTATCCTACCCGTCCCGCAGCCTACATTATAACCAAAATAAAGTCCTACTTTATCCTTGACTGCATGAGCTCAATAAGTAGAGTATTACACTACGACAAGCCTATGGTACATTCCCTGTGGCACATGAATTTTATTTCTGAGAGTGAGTTAATTCTGTCTATCTTGAGCTCCTATTTGTTCCTGAATTTTATTGTGTGTGGAACTACTCTCTATTGTTTATATGAGGGAACATAAGTTGCGAAGGTAAGGTGAAATCCTTGACCTCTGTGTTAGAGTAAGTGAGCAGGCTGTGAAAAATGTGGTGCTTTTGAGTCGAGTCTTGAGGCTAGGATGTTATAATAGGGTTCTTAGGCCTTTTTTTGAAGATTAAGACGTCTGAGTCTGAATACACATCTGAATATAAAGATGTGTATTAAGATTAAGACATCTGAATCTGAATACACATCTGAATATCAAGATGTGTATTAAGATCCGAATACTAAACTATTAAGACTGTTTGATTTTTAACGTCTGAATGTATAAAATTTATCTTTATTTGAAAATTAATAAACATAAAATTCAAATAAAATACTAATTAATCTAATATTCCATCAATAAAATATATAATTTTTTAATATATGATAGTTGCTGGTGGTGATGACTAACGATAGTGCTCTTGAATGCCGAGTAGAGGCGGTGGTTGGTGGTAGATTTGGTCGATGGTGGTGGTTTAGGGTAGTAGCTAATGGTGATTGGTAGTTTTGGTGATTATGATTAAGTATGGTGGTGGTGGGTGGTGATAGTTAATAATGACGGGTGGTGGTGGTAGTTGTGATTGAGGAAAGTGTTGGTCATCGTTGTTATTGAGGAAGGTGGTAGTGGGTGTTGGTAGTTTATAATGATGGGCAGTGCCGGCTATGGTTGTTGATTGTGATGGGGTGGTTAGTTGTGGTAGTTGAGGTGGATGGGTGTTGGTTGTGATTGAGAATGATGGTGGTGGGAGTATTGGGTGGTGGTAGTCGATAATAGTGGCAGCTATGATTGAGGACGATGGTGATGGTGGTGGTGGTGATTATTGTTGAGTATGGTGGTGGTGGATGGCATGGTGGTAGTTGATAATGGTAGGTGGTGGCGGTAGTTTATAATGAATATGGATGATAGCATCTTAATGAATTAAGTCTCTGTTTTAGATCTTAATCATACAGACCTATCCCGACCTATTAAGTAGTTGTGAAGTTAAAAAAACAAACACACTTAATGGTTAAGATCTAAATAATTAAGATCCAGACTTTAAAAACAAATGCACTTAATGTATGAGATCCGAATGATTAAGATTCAAACCTCCATTAAGTGCAAACAAATGAGGCCTTAGTCTGCTTTAAATTCTTGCCACGATGCGTTAGGGAGTTGACTGAGAAGGAGGTCGTCTCTATGTGAAATGCAGTTAGATTGCTTGAGGACGAGCAATGGTTTAAGTGTGGGGTGTTGATGGTAGTCTAGAATCCCGTATTTTAGTCATAGTTTGCACTCAAATTACTGCATTTTACTTGTGTTTGAGCTTGAATGATAGTGAATTGCACTTATTATATATTTTATGCATTGCAGGAAGTGATTCCAAGTTAAAAAGATAATCGGGAGCTAGATCGAACAAGTTGGAGCTTTGAAGTATGAGTAAAGGACTAAGGGATTAAACCCAGATCGCGTTCGGGGGTCAAGGACCGAGTCTGGATATCAAAAATCGAAGAAACAAGTTCACTCTGTAAAACTTGCACAACCGCGCTACATGGGGCGGCGCACGGGGTGGCACGCGTGTACACAATTCTCAGAGTATTTTTCCTGTTTCGGATTGGAAAGTGTAGATTCATCCGGGCCCATTCCTACATGGTATAAATACACCAAAAAGACATGTTTGAAGGGAATTTTTACCTTGGAAGCTTTGGGAGAGCATTAGAGGCTACAAGATACAGAATTTCATCATCTTTCCATCAATTCAATTCGAGAGTTTGGATTGTAACGTTAGATTGATTATTTCTTACTCTTTAATTCTAATTGTGATGACTTCGTCCATGATTATGGAGTAGTTTACCTTAGGGTTTTACGGATATGGTATTTTGATAAATATTTGTGGATTCTAACTCTAGTTCTTGCTTGAATTCGTTTATGGAGTTTTGAATTGTTGCAACTTTATTCACCGGTCTATTTAATCGAAAGAGAATACTTTGGTGATTATCTTTGCATTATTTTGTTTAATTTAATTAATTGATTCTCTTAAGTAATCAAAAGAGCTTGTTGATTGTTGATTAAATCAAGTTAGGAGAATATTCGAGAGACATTTTCCTAAAGACTAATCCATTAATGCATGCTTTCATACTTTCACAGTGCTTATATTAGTTTACCTCGTAGAGTTAAAGTTTAATCGAGAGAGGAATCTTGACTACACGTTTGAAATAATCATTGAGTGAATTCGTGAGAATCATTAGAATATTAGAGTGAATTAAACTAGAGTTAAATCCCAAATAGCTATCTTGCACCTACCCTATCAAACCCTTATTCCTCACATTGATAAGAAATCAACTCTGCTATTCTCTAAGTTCTTTGCAGTCAATTGTCAATTGCTTACTGTAGTAGTTAATCTTAGTTCATAATCAATCCAAATCAAGTGTTGATCATCCTGAATAGCAAACAAGCCAGAAATTACTCGAACATTGTTTAAATCCAATCCCTGTGGAGACAATATTTTACTATACTATCTTTGGCTAGCGAGCATTAATTTTCGTGTTGTATTTTGCGCTCTCACCTAGGGCTCAACTTTCCCTTCTTTTCGAACCTCATTACACCCTTCATGGGGGAAATCCGGAGCAACAGTCTCTCTCCAACCATGAATGCAACATCACGAGCTCTACGATCGGCATAACTCTTCTGCCTAGACTGTGCTGTGCGAAGTCGATCCTGAATCATCTTGACCTTTTCCAAGGCATCCTGAACCAAATCGGTATCCAACAACCGAGCCTCTCAAGGCTCAAACCAACTAACTGGTGAACAACACCGCCTCCCATATAGTGCCTCATAGGGAGCGATTTGAATAATCGATTGGTAGATGTTATTGTAGGCAAACTCTGCAAGCGGCAAGAACTAATCCCAAGAACCCCCGAAATCCATAACGCAGGCGCGAAGCATATCCTCCATTATCTGAATGGTGCGCTTGGCACACCGTGCAGATGAACAATCTCGCGGATGTCGATCTTAGCCAACCGCTCCGAGAATATGTAACTGCTTGTAGCACCCCACATTTTCGTACGTGGAAGTACACCATAATTAAATTGATGAAAGCTCGGAAATGAGATGTTCCCGCATTTTGGTACGTTAAAGTTTCGTCGTAAATTAATCGATGTAAATTCGGGAATGAGATTATTTTGGGATTATAAGTATTACGCTATTTCATAAAAGTGATAAGTAAATTCGTGAAGGTGAGAGGGTAAGCGAATCGAAGGAAATGAGTTTCGTCAAAGTTTGACATTTTGGGATAAATATGGTAAGAGCTATAATACCCGGTATTTATAGACTAATGCCATTCAAGGTACCCCATGACCATGATAGTAGGGTACATAAAGTGTGTAAAGTGAGTAGTATTTTAAGTAATTTGAGATAATTCGTAATTATGTAAATAATTGGTTAATTATAGGATTAGTAGGGGATTAATAGGTTAATTAAGGAAAAGGGGTGGACATTTGGATAAGTTTAAGGAGGCTTAGCATGGCAGTCCCCCAATTTCAAAAATATGACACTTATATATGAGTGAAAGGTGGCACATTTATATATATTATGTGGCTTAGTCATTAGTATGTGGGGCCCAACCATTTAAAGCCTAAAAGCCTCTCTAATTCAAAGGGAGTCTTATATCAAAGTGTTATAAAACTGATATTCCAGCAAGAATTCAAGAATTTAAGCAAAAGAAATTCCTTAAGCATCTTAGCAACGTGACTTTAAAGAAGCCCGGTATAATCTTTATCAAGAATATCATATGGATTTTTTCCTACTCCGATGTTGCTGTCACGAGTTTTGTCGCAATTGTCATGTGTTAGAGGGATTGTCAAGAGAATCGGCTCAGGTATGTTAAGGCTATCCCTTCTTTCTTTTTGGCATGATCTTTACGACATGAACGAAACGAGCAAATGTTCAACTTCCATAAATGACTCTATTCGTAGAAGTATTAGAAATGCCTATGTTCTTGAACTCCCATATGTCTTATTATTATATCGTCTGTTCATGGGTCTCAGAAAATACGTAAGTTGATAAAGTTTGTTTCATGATATTAATCAGAGGTATAATGGTCTTATTGTCACGCCCCAAACTAGGGGAGGCACGACTGGCGCTCGATACTATATTCGATCGAGTTAGCCATTAGACATACTAGCTAACTAAACTGGGGCCCCAACAGATCGGGCAGCACAACATCTGAAATACTAAGCCTGGACCATTAAGGTCATGACCTGAATAACAATAAGCCATATAAACAAAGGTAGACGAGCCAAAATAATAAAGTACTAGCTGGCCGACGAGGCCGCGTTTGGAGACATACATGCCTATACACATATATATACATGCCAAGCCTATGGGCTGGAGACTGAAAGCTGCAAAAAGAAACCCAGAATACTGTGTCCACAATAGCCTCTAAGAGTGTCATAAGCATTGTCGAGACAAGGCCCCGACTATACCCAAACTGTATAACAAAAGTAACCATCCTATGATAGCTCCAGGAAGAGGTGGAGCTTACCAACTCACAGTTGAACCCCGATATCCTAGCGGAGGGGTCGATCAGAGTCCCTACCTGGACCTGCACGCACGAAACAAAAATGCAATGTCCCCAGGCAACGGGACATCAGTACGAATAAAAATGTACTGGTATGTAAGGGCAGAAAGTAGAATCATACATAGCTGATGAAAAAAACGGTAATAGAGATACCACCTGACACTGAAACTCTGATAGCCTCCATGGCCGACATCTGACCTCATAGTAATCAAATATGCATGGTATGCTCGTGTAATCGTATGTCGTGAATACATATATATTGATGCAAATGCATGACATACCTAACCAAATGCTAGCAATGGCGGTCTATTTCGGTAGCTAACCGGTATCATATTGCCAACCTGTGGCCATCTGTACAATATATATAGTTTTTCGGGCAAATAGGCCCCTTACCTCCGATTATAGCTCGAAGTCCATGCATAATATGCCATGTATGATATGAACTTTGAATGCACATAATAGGACATAATAAGAACTTAGCCAATCTTGGCTCATAGGTACTCTTATTCTCATAATCTCATAATCATCTTCGTATCGCATACAATTGTCTCGTGGAACCTCGTATGTTTTCTTTTTCTTTTGAATAAGCTTGAAAACTTAACTCGACTTTTAGAAAGATAACTTAACTCTGAAGATGTTCATAAAAAGCTTAAGGTACTTCACTTAGTCCTTATACCTGATTTCTTGATAATTAGTAAAAGAAAGTATTTCAAAAATCAAGTGTTTTAGTAGTTTAAACATAAAAATTATATTTGAGATTTTTGGAAATCGACGTATTACTTTAGAGATTTTAAGATACACTTTAACAAGGGAGAAGGACTGATCGCAAATACTAAATGCCTTTATTTTCTAGTCACGCAACCCAAAGACGAATAAGAATTCATATATATAGACATATAGTTAAGAAAGCCGAACAAATGACATATATAGATGTCGAATACCCTATTTAACCGAACGAGTGGAATATCAACCTAATAGCATCATGAAAATACTTCAGCTACGATCCCAATGCCTTTCACAGAAGGTCTTTCTAGCAATAGAATAGTAAAATATCACATTTGACGTCTTAGGAATTTCCCAGAATTCGTGCTAAAAGGAAGGACAGAGTTTAGCCTTAACATACCTCTCCAACGAACGTCCGAATGCCTGTAGTTCCTTCACGAAAATTGTTCCTTACGTCCTAATCTTCGAAAACACTATATATATATATGCAGCTTATACGCACCTATAAACAGTTCATAATTGAGTTTAAATCGGCAGATTTGCCATATGACCCTAACTTGACGAAACGTCCGTAGAACTTTGTAAAAACGATCATAAAAGAGTCCCAAGATGATTACCTTGGAAAACCAAGTATAAATCCTGAAGAACCAGCAAGAATAACAAATTCCTATCTTCCAAGAATAGCTCCAAACACAACTAATAGAAGGGGGAAACGATTGCAAAGCGTAGAGATTGCGTTTCTAGGCACGGGGGCAAACTTTAACGGTAGAAATCGTTAAAAACGCACCTTAATCACTCAAGAACACCATGGAACCTTCTCTTCAGCTTTCTTCCAGTTTTAGGACGAAAATGAAATGTTTTTAGGTCTGAAAAGTCGAATTTGCCGACTTATACTACTTGTTTGACCCGACCCGGTTCGCGACCCGGTTTCAGCCTGGACAGTCCGCGGTAAAACAGTCATAACTTTTTAATCCAATGTCGGATTGATGTGAGGTTTTTTTGGTTGCGAACTAGACTCGTATACCTTCTATTCGGTAGGTTGTGGGTCCCATAATTCTTTATATATTGGGAGAAATGATCTGATACATTTGACCCAAAGTTTAGAAAATTTATGATAACTTTTGCCGACCTTTATTTCGCAACTTTCTTGATTCCAAAACTTAACATGTGACCAGTGTGATATTATAATACCTCATAACACATTATTCTTAGCATATTGGACACTCTTGGTCTTATCCCACATGTGTAAATTAACTTAAACCTTCCGAACGCACGGGGTGCCACCCGAGCCATTTCTTTAACCACGAACCTTTGTTTAAGGGCTTCCTTTGACCTACAGCTTTAGTTTAGTTCCTTGATATTACCACACATTTTCATTCTTATTATCCCAATATGCTACACCCAATCATATATACCTAATATAACCACGCCACGTTACGTATATTACGTAAGAGAAAAAGAAAAAAATATAGGGTCTCATACTTATGACGTCCCGAGAGATTTTATTGACGTACTTCTCATGCATTGCGTTCATTTATGCATGTACATTGACCCTTGACCAGACGATGTTATATATATATACGCGTTATATACTGGGATATGGGAAAAGGTTATGGAAAAAGGTTACGGCGTTATATATGCACCACCACCTGATCAGCTAGTATATGTTGATGATTTGCCCACAGTGGCCGGGATGATATGATGGGATGCTCTCAGAGGCTTGATGATGTTATGAACGCATATACCCAAGCATGGTATGACATTTATACGCATATGCATGACATTATAAGTATTAAATGATTCACAGGGCTATTCAGACTTACATGTCGAGTCTTTTACTCCATGTTTCTCTCATGTCTATTATTTACTGATTTTCATTCCTTACATACTTGGTACATTATTTGTACTGACGTCCCTTTTGCTTGGGGATGCTGCATTTCATGCCTGCATGTCCCGATAGACAGGTCGAGACTCCTCCAAGTAGGCTATCAGCTCAGCGGAAGATGTTGGTGCGCTCTATTTGCCCCGGAGTTGCTTATTTGGCCAGTATGATTTGGACATGTATTGTTTAGTATGGCGGGGCCCTGTCCCGACCTTTATGGTATTTATCTACTCTTAGAGGCTTGTAGGCATATGTCATGTACATAAAAGATTGTATGGCCTTGTCGGCCTATATTCAGTGTACAAGGGATCATTTTGGTCTTATAGGCCTGTATGTCTTATGTATAAGATGGTATTACATGTTTTATTCTAGTTATCCTACAGAACCCTTTATGTCTCATTCACATATGATAGCATGATACAAAAAGATACGTTATGTTGGTACTCGGTTGAATAAGGTACCGGGTGCTCGCCGCGGCCCATCGGTTTGGGTCGTGACACAGCTACTGGAATGAAATGCGCCGACTTGGCCAACCTATCCACCATCACCCATACAACATCAAATTTCTTCTGATTCCGTGGGAGCCCAACAACGAAATCCATGGTAATTTGCTCCCACTTCCACTCAGGGATCTCAAGCCTCTAAAGCAAACCACTAGGTACGGCCCTCTAGAAGGAAATATCATCCCCCGTCTCCTTGGCCATCTGAAGCGTGATGTCGAAGGTAAGACCATCAATAAAGCTTCTCACCCTCTCCCTATCTGTAGGAATCAACATAACTGCATGACAGTCCAGGTCCACAAATCTGGTCTCATATTGGGTGACGGACATACCACCCTGCTGAAGGCGCTCAAACTGCCTATGATACCCCCCTCTCAGAGTGAAAGGGATAAACTTCTCCAAAAATAGCTGTGAAAACTCATCCCGGGTAAGTGAAGGTTAACCGACTGGTCTGCTCTACCCAAAATCCTACCATCACCTCTTGGCAGAGCCGGTCATCTAGAACACAGCAAAGTCGACCCCATTGGTCTCAACAATACCCATGTTGCGCAACAACTCGTAGCAACAGTCCAAAAAATCATGTGGGTCCTCAGAGGGTGCACCACTATAATAAACAGGAAAGAGCTTGGTGAACTTTTCCAACCTCATCAATCCCTCAGAAGACATCGCGGGCCTCTCCCCGGGCTGTGTAGCAAAAATAGGCTAACTTCTCCAACTGCTGGAGCTGCCGGAGTCTGATATAGGGGAGCAACCTGCTCCGGGTGTGAGTAGCGGGAGTCTTTGCTCCTCCCCTATCTTAAGAGACGGTTGGTGCCACCGGAAATGCACCGGCCTTGTCCACACTCTCCATAAGGCCCACTAAGCGTACTAGAGCGTCCTGAAGCACTAGAGTGGCTATGAATCCCTCCAGGACCTAGGCTGGTCCGACGGGTACGGTCTGAGATGGGACCTCCTCCTCATAATCAATCTGAGTCTCCACTGCGGGCGCTGCTACTTGAGCTCTAGGCTGAGCTTTGCCTCTGCCTCGGCCTCGACCTCTGCCCCTAGTAGTAGCTTCCACAGGGGGCTCCGGCTCATGTCCGACTGCAGATGCTGTGCGTGTTCTCACCATCTGTGAGAGAACAAGAGTAGAATGGTTCAATCATCAACGATAGAATGAAATCTCACAATAGAGAAAGAAAGTAGTGAAAATTTTCCTAAACTCCATAGCCTCTGGAAGATAAGTACAGACGTCTCCGACTGATCCTCCAAACTCTACTAAGCTTGCTCATGACTCGTGAGACCTATGCAACCTAGTGCTCTGATACCAACTTGTCACGATCCGAAATTCCCACCCCCGGGATCGTGATGGCGCCTAACATTTCACTTGCTAGGCAAGCCAACATTAGCTATATCTATTAAATATTTTTTTAACAATTCCCAAATTAAATGATAATGATAATACCGAATAGCCTCAAAATAAGGTAATACACTAATATGTGACGGAATCGAATTATAAATCCCGGGACTGGTGTCACGAATACATGAACATCTAGAGTACTACAGGTAATGGTCTGAAATAAATATAACTGTCTGAATCAAAATAAACAGCTAAATGATGTAGAAGGGGTCTTCAGGGCTGCGGACGCCGTGCAACTATACCTTAAGTCTCCACTGATAGCTAGATCCGAGCAAACCTCACTTACCGCAGCTGGGACCAACTCAGGTATCTGCACAAGAAGTGCAGAGTGTAATATGAGTACAACAGACCCTATGTACTTTGTAAGTGCCGAGCCTAACCTCGACGAAGTAGTGTCGAGCTAAGGTTCATCCAGGCGCCGCAAAGGTGTATCAGGATTTGCAGCAGCATTATTGGTGGCGTAAGATGAAGAAGGATATTGTTGCATATGTAGCTCAGTGTTTGAATTGTCAGCAGGTTAAGTAAGAGCATCAGAGGCCTGGTGGTTTATTTTAGAGGTTTGAGCTTCCCGAGTAGAAGTGGGAGCGGGTCACTATGGACTTCGTTACTGGACTCCCGCAGACCCGGAAGAATTTTGACGCAGTATGGGTCATTGTTGATAGGCTGACCAAGTCAGCGCATTTAATTCCTATGGCAGTTGATCGCTGCCTACTCTACACCACTAAAAAGTAGCGAGAGCGGGTCGCAATAGCTTTTACCCGAATAGAGGTCGGGATCGATTTCCTCAGGGAGCTAGTAGTGGAGTTGGATTTTCTGTCTAGTCTAGAGATGTGTTTGTACTCCTAATGTCACTTCAAACATTCTTGGTTTTTGATTTTATAACTACTATGATAAAACTAATGATTAACGCTAACTTATGCTACTAGAATATTGCTAAGTTGTATCTAATGGGAAGGAAGGCACTAGGGTCGTGGCATTACCTAGGTGGATAATTGACGGGTAGATGTTACTAAGGATAGATTGACATATTTGGGGCTTATACTATAACCGTTGCACAATTGTACCCACTCTCACACCTCTCGGTAGAGAGAGTGACTTTGCCCAATTGACTCTCTCGAGACCAATTGGGTAGGCCAATTAGATCAAGCAACTAGGGTTCAAGTAGGGTGATTACTTTCTCGAGATTTAACCCGTTAATTGGGACTATCATTTCTCATGAGTCCATCCCAATTCCTTGTTGGGTCAATTTTGGGGTCATAAACTCTCTTTGTCAAGAAGAGTCAAACCGACAAAGCTTGAATCAGTGTTTGCAACCACTAATTCTTAAATAAAAACATAAAATCAACCCAAATAACAAACACCCATAATCAATCTAACCCTAGATGGCAACACCCATTAATTACCCACACTAGGGTTGAGCCACAACCCTTGCTAATGGGTTTTGCTACTCATGCTTGAAAGAGAAAATGAAGAAATAGATGAAGGACTAAGCATATTAATTAATTACTAAGGAGAAATCACAAGAATCTATCGTAAAATTATAGCTAAAGTGCCAAAAATGGCTACAAAACTGAGTCTCACGAGCGCAGCTCAATTCTGAAATTAACTCATGACCTAAAAATGGTAAAATGTCCTATTTATACTAGGCTGGAAAAATTGGACAAAAATACCCCTACGGGGTCAGTGCGGGCCGCACAAAAAGGACCACGGCCGCACTGGCTCTTGGACTTCACATTTCTACTTCTCTGAAGTTGGACTCCGCGGACCGCGTAAAATGGACTGCGACCACAGAGGGAGTTGGCGTGGTCCGCACAATAACGACCGCGGACCGCATGGCATTGTCTAGGAAAAAATGGTAGCTCTCTGAATCTCTTGACCACGGACCGCACAAAAGGGTAGTGCGGCCGCGGAGCCCTGATCACGGACCGCGTAAAATTTACCGCGGCCGCGTTGCCCTTGAGCCCAAATTGCCAACTCTCTGAATCTCCTAGTGCATCCGCATGTCCATTTTGTGCGTTCCGCACTAGGCCTTCTTCCCTTAGATTTCTTGGTGTTTGATACTTGAGCAGGTTTCAATCCTTTTTGAGCCGATTTTTGTAGCGATTTATAACCAAAGCACAGGCAAGTAGGGGCATAAAACATGTTAAAATCCTAACTTATCAGCAGTCTCCAATTCTTCTGAGAGGTTAGCTGAGATCTACATTCGGGAGATTGTTCGCCTTCATGGTGTGCCTGTATCTATCATTTCGGACCGGGGTACGCAGTTTACCTCACGTTTCTGGAGAGCATTTCAGCGAGAGTTGGGCACACGGGTTGAGTTGAGCACAACATTTCATCCTCAGACAGACGGACAGTCCGAGCGGACTATTCAGATTTTGGAGGATATGCTCCAAGCTTGTGTCATTGACTTTGGAGGTTCGTGGGATCAGTTTTTGTCGTTAGCAGAGTTTGCCTACAACAACAGCTACCAGTCGAGCATCCAGATGGCTCCTTATGAGGCTTTATATGGTAGGCGGTGTCGGTCTCCGGTTGGGTGGTTTGAGCCGGGAGAGGCTCAGTTGTTGGGTACGGATCTGGTTCAGGAGGCCTTGGACAAGGTCAGGATTATTTAGGATAGGCTTCATACAGCTCAGTCCAGGCAAAAGAGTTATGCAAACCGCAAGGTTCGAGATGTGGCTTTTATGGTCGGTGAGCGGGTATTGCTCCGAGAGTCGCCTATGAAGGGCGTGATGAGATTTGGGAAGAAGGGCAAGCTTAGCCCTAGGTTCATTGGTCCATTTGAGATTCTTGATCGAGTGGGAGAGATTGGTTTATAGACTTGCATTGCCGCCGAGCTTATCCGCCGTGCATCCAGTGTTTCATGTGTCCATGCTTCGGAAGTATCATGGCGATCCATCCCACGTGTTAGATTTCACCACTGTCCAGTTGGACAAAGACTTGTCTTACGAGGAGGAGCCGGTGGCCATTCTAGACCGGCAGGTTCGTCAGTTGAGGTCGAAGAATTTTCCCTCTGTTCGTGTGCAGTGGAGAGGTCAGCCTGCTGAGGCATCGACCTGGGAGTCCGAGTCCGATATGCGGAGATGTTATCCCCATCTTTTTCCCGACTCAAGTACTTACTTCTCATGTACGTTCGAGGATGAACGATTGTTTTAGAGGTGGAGAATGTGATGACCCATAAGGTCATCACTTGTTTTTAAATTAAATTCTGTGTTTCCGAGGCCTTGAAAACCTCATTTAGAGTCACCTCGATTTGCGTGCACAGTCCGGGCGCGTAGCCGGAAAACTTAGATATAAAGATGTGTGAAAAATGATGAGTTTTGACTATAAAATGAATTAATTTGATGTTGGTCAACGTTTTGGGTAAACGGACCCGAACTCATGATTTGACGGTCCCGGAGGGTCTGTAGGAAAATATGGGACTTGGGCGTATGCCCGGAATCGAATCCCGAGGTCCCAAGCCCGAGAAATGAATTTTTAAAGGAAATTGTTTTCTGAAATTGTTTAAGGAAATTTGAAATGAAATTTGATTAGAACATGATGGTATCGGGCCGTATTTTGGTTCCGGCGTCCGTTACAGGTCTAATATATGATTTAAGGCGTTCTTGTGAAATTTGGTGAAAAACGGATGTCATTTGACGTGATTCGGACCTAAATTGCTAAAGTTGATGTTTTATGAAGTTTAAGAAAAATTCCTTGATCTTGAGGTTTAATTCGATGTTCATGATGTTATTTTGGTGATTTGAGTGCACGAATAAGTCCGTAGGATATTTTTGAGGTTGTGTGTATATTTGCTTTGGAGCCCCGAGGGCTCGGGTGAGTTTCAGATAGGCCAGGGGGTGCATTTTGAACTTAAAAATTTGCTGGTGTGATTCAGGTCTGGCTCGCAAATGCGAAAATGGGACCTGGGCAGGCCTGATCGCAAATGTAACGTTTGTGATCGCAAATGCGAAAGTCCTCTAGTCAGCCTTGGGTCGCAGATACGACCCTGTGTTCGCAATTCCCTAGTCGCAAATGCGACATTTCTTTCGCAAATGTGAAGGTCTGGGAATTTCAAAGGGTTCGCAAATGCAAACCCTGTTTCACATTTCCCACATCTGCAGAGGTTGGGGTTCGCAATTGCGAACCCCTGTTCGCAATTCACACATTTGAGACCTGCAATTTTATACTTAGCCGATTTTAAACCCTATTTTTCATATTCTCTCAAACACAAACACACTTAGGCGATTTTTCAAGAATTCCTTCTTCTCCAAATCAATTGTAAGTCATTTTTGACTAACTTTCTTCAATTCTTAGCATCTTTTAACATGATTTCAACTTATAATCAAGGATCTTCATGGGGGAAATTGGGTGTTTTGGGTAGAACCTAGGTTTATCAAAAATTGGGGATTTGGACCTCGATTTGAGGTCCGATTTCAAAACAAATTATATATTTGAGTTCGTGGGGGAATGGATGATTGCCTTTTGGTTCGAACTTCGGGTTTTGACCATGTGGGTCCGGGGGCGATTTTTGACTTTTTGGGTAAAACTTTGGGAAATTCATTTTTATGCATTCGAATTGATTCATTTAGCGTTTATTAATGTAATTAAGTAACTTGTGACTAGATACGAGCGAATTTGCGGTGGAATCAAGGGGTAAAGCTATAATTGAAACTTGAATTGTGTTCGTGGCATCAAGGTAAGTGTTTGGTCTAACCTTAGCTTGAGGGATTAGGAGTTGAGTCCTATTTTCTATGTGGTATTCGTTGTGTACGACGTATAGGCATGGTGACGAGTATCTATACGTTGGTGTCTAGTATGACCGTGAGTCTTTATATTGTGAATATCTTGATTTTGTTGTATTCTTCATGCCTTGGTGATGATTTCTAGTTGTTGTGAAAAGTTTGTGGAAGGAATTGTGACCTTTGAACATCTTGGAGCATTGGCTCGAGTTATATTATGAATTGTGAAAGTATATGAGATGATTGAACCCTTTGGAGCATTGGCTCAAGTGGTAAAGTGAGTTATGAAGTAGAAGTGAAAGATAGAGAAAGAGTTATTGAAATGTTCCCTTGCCGGGATTTAATTATTTAATTGTTGTTCCCTTGCCGGGATTTAATTGTTTAATTGTTGTTCCCTTGCCGGGATTTCTATATGATCTTGTTTATTCCCTTGCCCCTTGTTTGTGATTGTTGTTTGGGTGAGGAAGAGTGTTAATGCACGAAGGGTGATGCCGTGCATTGTTGATATTGTGAGGAAAGAGTGTAAAGCACGAAGGGTGATGCCGTGCCACACAATGTACCATTCCGTGCCGATTGTATTGATTACGTGGTGAGGAAAGAGAGTAAAAGCACGAAGGGTGATGCCGTGCACATCTTTGATAAATAATTATTTTGGTGAGGGCGAGAGTAAAAGCACGAAGGGTGATGCCGTGCAACTGTTGACTTCTGTTCCTTGTTGATATTCGAGTTATGTTGTTCCTTTCTTTACTTGATGCCTTTCTATTCAGAACTGTTATCTCCCCCACAACATGTTTCCCCTTCCCACATTGACTGGTTATTTTTATATTTCTTTTTCCGCTGTATATATTTAAACTGCACAGGTTTATTTGGTAGTCTGGTCCTAGCCTCGTCACTACTTCGCCGAGGTTAGGCTAGGCACTTACCAGCACATGGGGTCGGTTGTGCTGATACTCCACTCTGCATTGTGTGCAGATCCCGGAGCAGCTTTCGGACAGTAGTTGGAGGGCTTCCTTCAGTCCACCCGGAGACCCAAGGTAGACTTGCGGGCGTCCGCAGGCCCTGGCGTCTCCCTCTATCTCTATTTCCTGTTTCCTTCTCTTTTATTCAGAAACAGTGTACTGTTATTCTTCAGACCTTGTATGTAGTAATCTTAGATAGTTTGTGACACTGTGATACCAGATTTTGGGTATTTGAGGTTTTAGGAGTTGTAATAGACGTTGATTCCAGATATTTTATTGTTACCTTCCGCTTAATTATTTAAATTTTCGCTGATTTTATGTTATCGCTTATATTTGTTAAAAGGAAATAATTTGTTAACGAAGTAAGTAGTTAAGTTTTGGCTTGCCTAGCTCCCAATAGTAGGCGCCATCACGACTCCCGAGGGAGGAAAATCCGGGCCGTGACAAAAATGCACCTACTAGTTGCCTAGCGTTTAAATTAATTGAAGGTACTTAAGTTATTGGATTATTGTTACACATCATGAAAATTAACTAATTCTTAATAAGTTTATTCAACTAATCTAGTACTATTATTTTTGAAGATGGATATTATTTATTGAGAAAGTGGGCCAATTTGCTTATTTAGTTGTGGCATTGGGCCAAACATCTACACGAAAGAAATGGGCAGAATATTAATAGATTTCTTAAAGGCATTGGGCCTGTTGGACAGAATCCGCCTTGGCCCATTATTGGGCTCCAGAAATGGGCATAAGCTGAAAGCCCAATGGCTTTAAACTACTGACTTGCTAAGACAGCTCACCTGGGCTAAATTGCGAGTCTGGCCTCTTTTGCTAAAAAAATTAACCTTTATTCTAGCAATCCCAACCACCTATTTATGATCTAGCCACTTTATACCAAAAATCCAAGGTCCTAGAAGAGATGGTCATAAGTAAAAATCTAAATTTTATCACAATAACTAAAGGTTTGAGGCATGGCTTTTTGTTCTTTTCTTTAAAGAAAATGGCCTAACATAAACTGGCCAGAATTACGCAAGGTGCAAAAACAATCCTTAAACACATTACAACCTTCTTGAAACATCTCATTCTACATGCATTGAAACTATATTAGATAATAAAGTCCAGCTACACATGAATAAACATTATTTGAACATTCAGGGATTCATTTTTATATATGAATCCAACAAGATATATTTAAACAATCAAGAAAACTATCTAGCATTCATTTATCTAGATGGATGTGCCCCCAGTAGACAAGATGAGTTCAAATCTTCTTGTTAATGTGAAAATATCTGTAACATAAGGTTAAAGAGTTACCTGAGTCGCAGAATAATAAAAGTACAACAGTAGGATCAGCAAGAATAGAAGCAAAAACAGCAATAAAGACAACATCACCTCAGTGCTAAAACAGCCCAGAAAACCAACAAAGATGCTTGAAACTAGTAGCTAAACAACTTCACAAATTGCCTAAGGGATCTTTCTATTTTCTCTCAAAGGTTGACTCTAAGAAACTCACAAAGCTTTGAAATTTCAGCTTGCTATATCTATTAAGCTGCTGATTTTTCTCAAAGATATATGTCTTTTTTAGAGTGTAAAAGATGATCTCTCCATGTAAGATCGAGTCTCTGTAAAGAGAGGAAAGGGCTGCCCTTAAGTAGGCAAAGAAAGCTACTTTTTGGGCAGATTTTGGTTCACCAAAAATCTATCCAAAAAGGGACTGACTTTGTGTGCTAAACACTGTTCAAAGGCTGTCCAAAAGGTGAAAGGACAGCCTGAGAACCTGCTATAACAAAAGCAAAGAGTCATTTCAGCCCCCCTATTGATAAAAGTAAGCTACTAGGTACCCTATTTTATGATAAAATTATCTAATTCTCAATTTTAACCAAATAAATGTACCACCCCCATGTTTTTTTAAACCAAAACATAAGAAACCATATAACTAGACTGAAGTTATCAACCAAACAGACAAACATCAGTTGCTAAATAACAACTAGATTAACAACACTTCAGCACAGTTCAAAAAGTAACCAAAAACCAAACGACCCATTTGAAGACATAAACTCATTACAACAATGGTAACAACCAAACGAGGAATTGGTTGAACCGATCAGAACATCAAACTAACTAAAACTCATAGTAACTAAACCAAACAGGTAATCAAGATCAACACAATCAACAAGTAATCGATATCAACCAAAACTTTAAACACGAGAATCGATTCGAGCCAGTGTTCTATTGAAACTAAACTAGAACAAATATCCTAATTTAACTAAATCAAAAAGCATGAATAACATGATTAGGAAAAAGCATAGACATAGATGATAACTAGGGAATTTGATGTGTTTCATGCTCCTTCTTGCTTACGCTTTGATTACAAATTCTTACAAAATAGTCCCAAAAGGCTCATTAGTTGTGCTTGATTGCAGGTTTGATCAACAAAGTGACGGGATGTCAAATATTGGCTCAAAAGGAGTGAAACCTGCACAAGTAGCAAAGACAAAGACAACTCAGGACAAACTAGCCTAGTGCGGCCGCAGTCCATTCTATGCGGTCTGCACTAGGGAGATTCAGAGACTGGTTTTCAAGGCATCAAAGCAATGCGGCCACAGTAGATATTGTGCGGCCCACACTGAAGACACCGCGGTCGCACCACCATTCTGTGCGGTCCGCGGAAGAGAAGATCAGAGAGATGTAATTTGCCAAGGTTCAAGCCAGCGCGGTCCGCGGTCATGTTTGTGCGGACCGCATTAGAAACCTCCGCAGCCGCGGTCCATTCTGCGCGGTCCGCGGAGCCTGAGTTCAGAGAGCCAAGATTTCAAGTCCAAGAGCCTAGTGCGGCTGCAGTCCATTTTGTNCCCCTATGGTGGCCATCATGGAGGGGTGAGGACGGCTTCGAAAGTTCTGAGTTGTAGTTTTTATTGGCCAACCTTGTTCAAAGATGCAAGTGATCTAGTGAAAAGATGTGATCAATGTCAACGAACGGGCGGGATTTCCAAGAAAGATGAGATGCCTCTGAACATAATTCTTGAAGTTGATATCTTTGATGTATGGGGTATCGATTTTATGGGCCCTTTTGTTAGATCGTGTGGGAACACTTACATTCTTGTAGCGGTTGATTATGTGTCAAAATGGGTTGAGGCCGTGGCCTTGCCCAACAATGAAGCTAGGAGTGTGGTGGCATTTCTAAAGAAGAGCATTTTCACAAGGTTTGGTATACCCCGGGAAATTATTAGTGATGGAGGATCGCATTTTTGTAATAGAGCTTTTGATACCTTTCTTTCCAAGTTTGGTGTCAACCACAAAGTCTCTACACCTTATCATCCTCAAGCAAGTGGCCAGGTTGAAGTGTCGAACATGGAGATCAAGAGTATTTTGTCCAAAACCGTCAATGCCAATAGGACCGATTGGTCTAAAAAATTAGATGATGCTCTATGGGCTTACCGGACCGCTTACAAGACCCCAATTGGTATGTCACCGTACCGGTTGGTGTTTGGGAAAGCATGTCATCTACCAGTGGAGTTGGAGCATCAGGCCATGTGGGCCTTGAGGAAGCTTAATCTTGAGTGGGATGTTGCGGCTAATCTTCGTGTTGAGCAACTCAATGAACTTGATGAATTCCGGTTCCATGCATACTTAGTTCGTCCTTGTATAAGGATAAGATGAAGTACCTTCATGACAAATATGCTCGTGGAAAGGAGTTCAAAGTTGGTGATTTGGTGCTCTTATTCAACTCTCGTCTAAGGTTATTTCCGGGAAAGCTGAAATCAAAGTGGAGTGGACCATTTGAAGTTGTGTGTGTGACCCCGTTTGGTGCTCTAGATTTGAAGAACAAAAGTGGCGAAGTCTTTAGAGTGAATGGGCACCGTGTCAAGCATTATCTTGGGAAGTTTGATGATAGCCATGTGGTGGCTGTTGTTCATTTCAAATGATATGATGGTAACCCGCGTCGTGCCGCGATGTTAAATCAGGCGCTTCTTGGGAGGCAACCACTGTGTTTTTCTTTTTGTTTTCTTTGATTTTCTTTGTAGTATAGGATTGATTTTTAGGCTAACTGGTTGTGAGATGTTGCAGGATTGAGTTGATGTAGTGCAGGACATAAGTGAAGAAATTGCACAGTCTCTGAAGTTTCCAGTGCGGCCACACTACACTTTGTGCGGTCCGCACTGGCAAATGGTGACAAAATTGCTCTCTGAAGTTTTCCACCGCGGCCGCGGTAGTGCGGTCCGCGGTGGACCACCGCGGTCGCGGTCCATTTTGTGTGGACCGCGGTGGGTTACTGAGTTGGAATCGAACAAAAGTGACCAGTGCGGACCGCGGTCCATTTTTTGCGGCCGCACTGGTAGGTAAGAATGGGCCCCGGGGGTTTCTCTATAAATAGACCCCAAGGGCCTCCTTTTACCCTTTTCGAACCCTTCACTCTCAGAGCCCCTTTTTACTGTTCATCTTTTGCATCTTCATCGTAACTCTTGCTTGACATTGATTAGTTGCACTTCATCTCACTATCTGGTAACATTTCACTTAATTCTTCTTTGTTTAATTGTGTAATTTCCTTTTATTTTCATATTCCTTAACTTGTAGTTCTTCTTCTCGTCATGTTTCTCTGATTATTAGATTAGGTTAGTTTAAATGGCAATTTTTGTGGACTTGGTGAGTATAATGGACTGAGTAATTGAGTAGGGACCCTAATTGGGTAAAAATTTGGACTTAAAAGCAAAATCTGATGAACCCTAACTCAGTTCCATGTCTGGGCACGTAGCGCGGACCGCGGTCATTTCTGTGCGGTCCGCGGTCCCATTTTGTGTCCAAGTGACCTTTGCCCAGTGCGGCCGCACAACATTTTGTGCTGTCCGCACTGGCCCAGTGCGGCCGCGGTTGGTTTTGTGCGGACCGCACTGGTGAGATTCAAAGAGCTTGTTTTTGGAACTCTACACCTGTGCGGACCGCGGTCATTCTTGTGCGGTCCGCGGTGGCCTCAGTGCGGCCGCACTACCATTTTGTGCGGTCCGCACTAGGCACTTTCTGCAACTGTTTGCAACACTGTGAATCTGTATGCAATTTGTTCTGCTGCAATAACTTGAACTGCTTTGATTGATACTAACAAATACATTGAATGATGTTTGCAGACAATGGTGAGAAAAGGCTCAAGACAACCAGGAAAAGGAGAACGCTCCCGGGGAGGGAAGAAGAAGATGGTAAAACTCACTCCCTAAGCTCGGGAGAACATAAAAAAGACCAGAAAGATAATCAAAGCTGCAGACAGAGCTGCAACACATTCTTCGGGGAGTGAGTATCAACCATCAAGGGAAATATCTTCTGGCTCCATGCCAGAGTATGTTGAAGACTGGCCGGAGAGATTCAGACTAAGAGATACCCCTCCACAATCACCCACTGCCCAAGCACCAGAGCATATTCCCACTGAGTTGGCTGAGGGCTCAGCAGCCGGCAGTGGTGATTACTCCACCTCTCCCACAGCTTCATTATCCGGGGAGGGTGCAGACGGAGGTGAGGAGGAAGTACAAGGGGATGAGGAGATAGCTGAGGGTGGTGAGCCTCAGGTGGGAAGTTTGTAAGTGAGGTAGCGTACCACAAATTTAGGGAGTGGTGGCCGGTGAGAAAGTTGATACCGGAGAGGAGTTTCATTGACAGAGATCTATTACCCCACAAACCTGACGTGCAGAGACAGTTCAGAACTAGAGTGGGTTGGGAGTACTTCTTAGATGACTGTGTAGATGCTAATGAACACATGGTCAAAGAGTTCTATTGCAATGTAGCCCACATCAAAAAGGGCTCCAAAGTGACCAAGGTTCGCAACAAGACAGTGTTGTTTGATGGGAAATACCTCAACGAATACTTGGGCTTCAATGAGGAGGATGAGACTCTGTATATGGCGAAGTAGGAGATGGGCGAGGAGGTCCGTCCATGGTTAGCTCAGTACCTGGCAATCCCAGGTACCGTTCCTGAGTGGTTGACTGCTGGGGTAAAAATATTGAGGAGGACCCTAAACTTTGAGGCTAGGGGCTGGGAGACCTTTGTTTGCAGCCGGTTGGACCCTACTACACATGATCAGACCCTTCCTCTCCATCGGGTTGTGTTGGTTGCTTCAATTATGTCGGGATACCCCATAAATGTGGGAAATGTGATGTCCCGCATTATCTTGTTAGTGGGAGTGGAGCATGACCGGAACTACCCCTTTCCTAGCACTCTAACGATGTATTTTAGGGACCTGAAGGTGGACAAGAAGCCCTATGACGTCAAGGTCAAGGCGACAGCCCCGTTCTCCTGGTACAGTTTGAAGGGGAATGACAACCCCAAGGACAAGAACTACAAAGCCCCTACTCTGCCCCAACTGGCCAGTCTGAAGAGCTAGTTGTGGTAGAGGTCCCTGCTGAGCCCACCTCCATTTCTGCTGATATGCCACCTGGACCTTCCACTTCTGCAGCCATTCCTCCTGGCCCTTCCACATCAGCAGGCCCGGAGATTCCATCTAGCCGGGCCCATCCCATCACTGCCCACCGACTGAGCCAGGCCCTTGCCAGTATCAACAACTGGATGTCCACAACGTCATCTAAGTTGTCCACATTGACTACTACTATTGCAGCTCAGTCGGCACCTCAGCCAGCACAGGTCCCACAATCAATAGAGGATGCTTTGAAGGAAATTCTTGAGAACCAGAAGAAAATCCTCGATACTCAGGATGCATTGACAAAGGAAGTGGATTCACATAACAAGGCTCTCAAGGATCTTGCTAAGGAGCATAGGAAGCTACGGAAGACACGGGCCTCTAAGGAGTCCGTGAAGGAGCTGCGGGCAGATGTTGATAGACTGAAGGCAGACCAGCTGCCTTTAGACCTTTTGCTTGCTGATCCAGTCCCAGCAGCTCATCCACAGTCGGAGCAGCCTAGAGGCCTCCAAAGAGGAGGTGGGCGATCCCTAGGGCAGATGATGCCATCATCCAGTTGGCGGACCCACCAGAGGCTTCCTCTAGTCAGCCACAGGGTGTACCAGATCCAGAGCCTGTCTAGGTCCAAAGCCTAGGTTCCAGCAACTGAGGAGCAGACCACTGGAGACCAGTCTGAGGTCCCCGATCACACAGAGGACCCAGGGACCACCCATGATCCTATGCAGACAGACACGGCTTAGGGAGCCCTCTATATCCTTTTTCTATCTTTTTGGTGCTTATTTGGACTAGTTGGCATTGGGGACAATACCGGCTTTTATTCGAGGGGGTGCGCCCTTCATTTTTGGATGACTGTATATATTGATACATTTTATGCTTTCTTGATTTTCATTTGGTCTGTATATAATTTTATATTTAGCTACTTTTATCGCACTTTTTATCTTTCCTTGGGTCTATATATAAAGTTACATTTCATTGTATATATTCATCCCGTCTATTGTATATTCAAATCCCCTCTTGTATATATTTACCCTATTTTCCGCAAATTTTTTTTCGTTTTTAGCTTCTTATTTGTGATTCGTAGCTTTTTGTTTTTGGAGTTTTCAATAAGCCTTTGGTTTTCTTAATGCCACGATTTTTTCCAAAGGTGGAGTGTTGTGTGAACCGGGTGGCTCTTCCCAATGATAGATGGCATGACAACCTTCTTAAGGGTTTGAGTCCGTTTTTCTTTTTGTTTTTTTAGTAGTTTGTAGTTGAGGGTACCTCAAGCAAAGCTTCACTTGGGCCTAGCACATTTGCCTTTGATCTTATGGTCAAAAACAAATTGTTGTGTTTAGGATGGTGAAAGTCGTGGCCTTGAGACTCTTGTGTTGACCGATAATCATCAAGTGGTTTTTCGGGACCATTGTGTGCTCAAATCGTATCTAAGGTCGTTGTGGGCCCCCGACTCTATGTCTTTAGCAATCTCCTAGCTTGTGTGGTGAGTAATTGAATTGCGAGTCCAAGTCCCGAGCCATTGGTCTAGAACTTGCCCTGAATGTTTGTTGAGGCAAAATCCTAAGTGAATTTTGACTTGAGACGTGACTATAGGCTCTCCTTGATCCAAATGATAGATTGAACAATTCCATAGCCTACCAATGATAAGATCCCTAGCTAACCCCTTTGAGACTTAGACCTTTTTCTTTCAAGAACCATGATACAAGCCTATACCCGTTCTAAAAGATACCCTCTCTTGGCACCCAAATCTTTCCTTTAGCACATGGCAAAAGTATAAGTTTGGGGGGAGAGACGAGGATGGCAACAAAGTGGTAAAAAGGCACAAAAGTGAAGAAAAGGAAAGGCAATGAAAAAGAAAGAAAAGCAAAAAGACAAAAAAAAAGTTCAATGTGAAAAAGAGTAAAAAGGGATTCAAGAAAAGCAATGAAAAAGAAAGAAAGGTGTGGAAAGTTGAAAAAAGGAGAAAAAGTTTGAAATGCACAAGAAAGAGTGACAGTGTGTCTCTCTAACCCCTTAGAAAGAAATGAAATGACTAAAAGACTCAAGTGAATTGTGCAAAATGAATCAAAAGAAGTGCTTAAGGGAAGATGGAACCCACTTGAACAAAAACATACCTACCCTAAACCAAAAGCCTTTACAATGACTCCACAAAAGCCCTATATGATCTTGAGTTGAATGAAGCTTACAGTAGTGGATACTTACATAAGGGGCAAGCATATGGTACCTAGAGTCGGACTTGTGACCTTTTCTTGAGAGAGATGAGTGAATTCCCATTAACCTCGTTTTGTGTGCCATTATTCTAAAGGTGAGGTTTGCTTAGGGAGAGTTGAGGATGTGTGAGTTTGGGTTCCACAATGACCAAAGTAATTGAGAGAGTTCTTTGATGTAATGAGTCAACTCTTGATGCTCTTGTGTCGCACTTGATCCATGGTTTTTCAAAGGTTAAAGGTTGTTAATGATTGGCAATTGTTAGTCCCAATTGATGCTAGTTGAGGTTACTTTAGGGTAGCTGAAAATTCTTGGATTTTCCCTTAAGGGGTGGACCTTATTTTGTTTGCTTGAGGACAAGCAAAAGCTTAAGTTTGCGGGAGTTGATAACTAGGGAAATTGATGTGTTTCATGCTCCTTCTTGCTTACGCTTTGATTAGAAATTCTTACAAAATAGTCCCAAAAGGCTCATAAGTTGTGCTTGATTGCAGGTTTGATCAACAAAGTGACGGGATGTCAAATATCGGCTCAAAAGGAGTAAAACCTGCACAAGTATCAAAGACAAAGACAACTCAGGACAAACTAGCCTAGTGCGGCCGCAGTCCATTTTATGCGGTCCGCACTAGGGAGATTCAGAGACTGGTTTTCAAGGCATCAAAGCAATGCGGCCGCAGTAGATATTGTGCGGCCCGCACTGAAGACACCGCGGCGGCACCACCATTCTGTGCGGTCGGAAGTCCATTGGCCCGCACTAACCCCGCAGGGGTATTTTTGTCCAGTTTTTCCAGCTTAGGATAAATAGAACCTTTTTCCACTTTTAGGGTATGAGATATTACAGAATAGTAGCTGCGCTCATGAGAAGCCATTTTGTAGCCATTTGGGCATTTTAACGTAGTTTTAGCAATTGAATCATTATATTTACTTAAGTAATGTAATATTATGTCTTTCTCTTCATCTATTTCTCTGATTTTATCTTCAAGCATGAGTAGCTAAACCCATTAGCTAGGGTTGTGGCTCAACCCTAGTGTGGGTATTGATGGGTGTTGTGATTTAAGGTTAGATTGATTATGGGTGTTTGTTATTTGGGTCAATTTTATGGTTTCATTTATGAATTAGTGGTTGCAAACACTAGTTTGTGCTAAGTTGACTTGGCTCTTCTTGAGAAAGAGAGCCTAAGTCTCCAAAATTGACTCAACAATAAATTGGGATGGACTCAAGAGATTTGATAGTCCTAATTAAAGGGTTAAACTTCAAGAGAGTAATTACCCGACTTGAACCCTAGTTGCTCGGGCATATATGCATACCCAATTGGTCTCGAGAGAGTCAATTGGGTAAAACCACTCTTTCTACCGAGAGGTGTAGAGTGGGTAGTATTGAGTAACGGTTATAACATATTTCCCCAATCATGTCAATCGAGCCGTAGGTGCAATTACCCGTCAATTAGCCACCTAGGTGAAGGTCACTACCCTAGTGCCTTTTAAACTATTAGATACAACTTGTAGCGATTTATCTCTTAGCTTAATTTAGTTGCATTTATAATTAGTAGTTGATAATAGTAGAATCGTAAAGAAAATCCAAAAATGAATAGAAGACAATTTAAGAGCATACATGCAATCCTAAGCTAAATAGATACTCGATCCCAATCCTAGCTCTCTGTGGATTCGATCCCGACCCAAAATCGGGTAAAAGCTATTGCGACCCTCTCTCGCTACTTTTTAGTGATGCGAAGTAGGCAGCGATCAATAGAACACAAATTAAAACCTAAACCTAATCGCTAAAGAAAATAGAAACTACAACTAACAGAATTTAACTTAAATAAGAAACTACAATCAAATATATTAAAGCAACAAATCAGAAACACAGAGGAGAAGATTAGTGTTTTACCTAAGTGCTCAGGCTTCGAACCAGTAGTACAACACAACTAGAAGGCGAATCGACCTCCACGCCTCTTTTTCTCGATGACAAATGCCGAAAAACACACAAACTTTGACGAGACAGAGTGGAGTCCAGCATTTTGTCAAAGAGAAAAAGAGGCAACAAGGTCGTGCTCATGCTGGAACAGAGGCTCAGCGACGATGAGGTAGCGACGGTTGCGGCAGTGGGGTGGTCAGACGGCGGCTGGCTGAAACTTGCCGGATTTTGGAGGGGTTTGAAGGTTTTGGGGCGTGGAATGGAGAAGAGGTGAGTGAGAAGAGGCCGGTGGTATGATTTTTATGGGGTTTGGAGGTGGTAGACGGCGGCTAGGGTTTTTTCGGATTTTGGTAGATATATGGTGATTGGTGGAGATTTGGAGGATATGAGTGGTATAGGTAGAAAGAGGAGGAAGAGGGGAGGAGATGGTGAAATTTTAGGGTTGTTTGGGATTCGTCCGCCAGCGGTGGCGATTTTCGGCCGGCGGAATAGGGGCGGCGGGAGGTTCTGTGAGAGAGGAGAGAGTAAAGAGAGGAGTGAAATAGATATTAGGGCAAAAATGAGGGCAAATTTTGGCTTCTTTAGGTGTTAAATACTAAGAATGAAGATCAAATTTGGACCGTTGGATCAAGGGGCTATGAATGGATGAGATTAAATCTCTGTCACTTAACCAAAACGACGTAGTTTTGATCCAAAACTACGTCGTTTGGACCCGCCCTGGCAGCCCCATGTGGACCGGGTTTGTGAGCTGTTTTGGGCTTCTAATTTTGGGCCAATTTGGCTCAATTTCAATTAAAATACACTAGCCAAATCCCTTAACCCCCCAATCATCTTATTTAGTCCTAGAAAAATTATACAAGTAGAAAGATAATCTTTTTGGGATATATAATTTAAAGATGCAAACTAATACACACAAAAAAGTAAAAAAAATAATATTTTTGGTATTTTTAATAAAGGAATGCAAATAAAAAATGCACAAATAACTAAAAATCATTCAAATATTAGTATTTGCAGGAGAATTAGAAGCGAGCAAAAATTAGGTATTCACAGCTGCCCCTCTTTGCTCGAGAACATGAAGAGTTTTCGTGCAAAGAAAAAGTGAATGCCATGGCTAATTTTTGCTCACATATCACTCTAACGAAACCATTTTTTTTGAAAAAAGTGACCGAACCTTGCTTCTGAGGTTTCCTACATATCCTTGGCTATTAAGGAATCAGGTCAGTGTAGTTCTGGGAAATTTTGGTAGCTGGGACTACCAGACACAGGAGTTAAGACTACTGCTACTGCTGTTGTTGCTGGTATTGCTGTTACTGTTACTCTCTTCTTACATCAAAAGAAAAAAGAGGAGAGCACTACATATGTCTGCAAACTAAGAGTACAAAATTCCTATCTATGTGTCTTCTAGAGTCAAATCTTGATTCTTGACCTGCTCGCTTGTGTTAACCTTAGATTGGATCTTGATGCCTTTTTGAAGAAAAGATTATGGCTCATTCTCGATTGCTTGATTTCCTGCTTAGAACTTGAGAAGATGATTCTTGAGGTGCCGAGTTGCTGACACCTCATCGAAACTAATTCCAACTGTCTTATGATCAACAATCTTCTTTCTTCTGATGAGAACTGAAATTGTAAGCTTTAGTCTCTACAATATGTGCTTTACGGCAGGGTCCTGCAAAGCCATCAAAGACGAACAAAACGAACAAAATTTTTCTGCCCTAGTCTGGCACTAGGAAAATTTTGTGAGTTATTAGAGAAAGCTGTAAATTATCTAATTCACTGAAAGGAAGACAAAGACAGTAGTATGAACTACTATGTGAAGATATGCCACCACGGGGTAGTACCCTACGTTTACCAAAGGGAATGGAATTAGAGGATGGTACCCTGTATTACCGAAAGGAAACATAACCGGGGGTTAGCACCTTGTATTATCGAAAAAGAGTGTAATTATGGTTTGGTATCCTGTATCACTAGGAAGGGATGTAACCAGGGATTGGTACCCTGTATTACTGAAGAGAAATGTAACCAGGGGTTGGAGCCTTGTAATACTGATAAAGTGCTGAATCCCTCTAGGCGAAAAGGTTCCACCTGAGTTAAGCTATGAAAACAAACTGAGCGAAGGGTACTTCTACCCGACAATATGAGCTGGATCCCCCTAGGAGAAAAGATTCTACCTGAGTTAAGCTACGTAAAACAACCTGAGTGAAGAGTGCTTCTATCCGGAACTATGAGCTGGATCCCCTAGGCGAAATGATTCTACCTGAGTTAAGCTGCATAAAACACCTTGGGCGAAAAGTACTTCTACCTGGAACAATGATTTGGATCCCCCTAGGCGAAATGATTCTACCTGAGTTAAGCTGCGTAAAACACTCTGAGCGAAGAGTACTTCTACCCGGAAATATGAGCTGGATCCCCCTAGGCGAAAGGATTCTACCTGAGTTAAGCTGCGTAAAACAACCTGAGCGAAGAGTACTTCTACTCGAAAATATGAGATGGATCCCCCTAGGCGAAAGGATTCTATCTGAGTTAAGCTGCATGAAACAACCTGAGCGAAAAGTACTTCTACTCAGAAATATGAGCTGGATTCCCTAGGCAAAATGATTCTGCCTGAGTTGAGCTGCGCAAAACACCCTGAGCGAAGAGTACTTCTACTCGGAACTATGAGCTGGATCCCCCTAGGCGAAAGGATTCTACCTGAGTTAAGCTGCGTAAAACACCCTGAGCGAAGAGTACTTCTACCCGAAAATATGAGTTGGATCCCCCTAGGCGAAAGGATTCTACCGGAGTTAAGCATGCGTAAAACACCCTGAGCGAAGAGTACTTCTACCCGGAAATATGAGCTGGATCCCCCTAGGCAAAATGGTTCTACCCGAGTTAAGCTACGTAAAATACCCTGAGCGAAAAGTACTTCTATCCGGAAATATGAGCTGGATCCCCCTAGGCGAAAGGATTCTACCTGAGTTAAGCTGCATAAAAAAACCCTGAGTGAAGAGTACTTCTTCCCGGAATATGAGCCGGATCCCCCTAGGCGAAAAGATTCTACCTAAGTTAAGCTACGTAAAACATCCTGAGCGAAGAGTACTTCTACTCGGAACTATGAGCTGGATCCCCCTAGGCGAAAGGATTCTGCCTGAGTTAAGCTACGTAAATGGGAGGTGTGAAAAATAGTGATGCATGCTGAAAATAAAAGAAAAATGGAGATTTTAAGGAGCTTACGTTTGGTGACATTCGTTCTTTTAGAATCGCCATTCTGCATTGCTTTGTTCCTGCTTCAAACAAAGAAAAAATTTGTGATTTTTCAAAGTGGTGGTTGGTTTGTGGCCTTGATGCCTTGAGTAGTTTGATTCACGGCCACTGCTGTCGAAGAACCGATTCTGTCAGCGTGGTACCGAGATGCTCGGCTGCTCTGTATCATTTTCTGGAGACCTTGGCTTTCCAATGTTGCCCCCAACTGTTTCATACCCAGATGTCCATGGTACCGCTACCCTTCTCTCTAAGGCAAGGCTATTTTTTTTTAAAATCAAACTCAGTTGTCTTGCACTCAGTATCAGTTTGTGTCCGTAGTGCTTATCAACTTTTCTCATGAAGCAGGTCTTGCTTAGGCGACCTTTTCAGTTTCATTGAGACACTTTGTTCGCGTTATCAAATGAGATCACAGATGGATTCGTGCCTTCGTCAATGCCATATATGCCCCAAATTGTGCTCGATATTACGGGGAAACTGTAGCCAGTTTTGCAGCCCTTTCTTTGTTTCAATTTTAATGCAGGATCTGACCGAAAGGGACTCAAAAAAAAATTATGGGTAAAAATAGAATAATAATTACAAGTGAAAAAGAACTGTGCTTAAACAAAAGGTGTCCCTTTCGGGGAAAGGAATAGGGAGACTTATCTGGAGGTATGTGCCGACTTTAATGAATCATGACATGCATTGATCCGTCTGAGCTGTCTAATTCTCAAAATCTGCCACAAATGTTCATCTTGAAATTGTCTTGGTTGTGCTCATGCCGGATAATCGAAGACCCTCATTCGGCTAGTAGCGCCCTTTGCGGGTTTTTGCTAACTGGCCTCTCTCATTTCTCTACTCACCGTCGCCTTATGGTGCCCATCTGGGTTTTCACCAATAAGACTCTCTCATTTCTCTGCTCACCGTCGCCTTATAGTGCCCGTACGGGTTTTCACCGATAAGACTCTCTCATTTCTTTTTAACTAAGATACTGCATGAGGGAGGTTGCCCAACGCCCTTGCACGAGCAAATGATACCATCGATCTGAGAAAATCAATGCGTGAAAGTTCTACAGTGGCCATATATCGCAAACCCCGAAAAGTCATGTCCCCTGGGCTTGCCGGATAAGCAAGTCGGAATCTCCCATAACCAATAGTTCATGCACATCCAGATTGATGGCCATTTCATATTCTGCCGTATGAAGAACCGAAGTCGGGCCGTTGCAGGGTAATGATGTCCAATAGGTGAGATAAGGATTGCCCCGATACGAACTCCTTTGATATTGACATCCCCTTCAAAATACATTTTCCATACAGGGTTATCGTCTGGAACTACTTCCTCAATTGAGTTGACCTCTTCATCTGGGAAGTATGTGCTCGAGTGACATAGACGATATCGAACTCTGTGAGCAGGATTTGCCATTTTGCGAGCCTGCCAGTGGGCATTGGCTTTAGTGTAGGCCAAAATATAATGTCTCAGCTTCTGAGCGACCCTAGTCAAGACACAACATGTCCTTTCTAAAAGGGTAATTATCCATCACCGATAGATATAAAAACAAAGGCCTACCAGGTTCAGTTTGACAGCTTTTTGGCACTCGTCCGTCCACCTGATAGCGGCATCATTTTTCAGCAACTTAAAGATGGGCTCGCACGTGGTTGTGAGCTGATCAATGAACCTACTGATGTAAGCAAACTCATGACTTCCTTTTTGTTCTTCGGGGGTGGCAGATCTCGAATGGACTTTATCTTGGAGGGATCCAATTACTTCAATATCTTTGTGCATCATGTCGTGAAAAATGGTGGTCATGGCCCTCATGTAAGTTGCCCCTGCATTCCCCAATTATCTACAAGAATGTGGATATTTGGCAAAGGAAATTATCCTTTGGACTTGCTTTGTTCAGGTCCCTATAGTCGACACAAACTCTGGTTTTTCCATCCTTCCTTGGCACAGGCACAACATTTGCCACCCACCACATTGGCACTCAGTTGCTTCATTATTTCCTCTTTGATTTGCCCCCAAGCCTTTTCCTGGTTCATAACCTTGTCTCATCATAACTGCAGCCACCATTACATCGGAACTATGAGC
>NW_017673228.1:0-779 GCF_001879085.1 Nicotiana attenuata
TAATATAATTTAACATGGCGATACGTGACCGTGGGTTTTGCCTTTAGAAGTAGTATCTCTTCAAATGAATTGCATTCCGATGTGAAGGAAGCACCTTCCCGTCCATTGTTTCTAACTCGTATGCTCCTTTTCCTGCAATGTCTCGAACTCTGTAGGGTCCTTCCCAGGTTGGACTTAGTTTACCCGCGTTGGCTGCCTTTGTAGATTGAAAAACCTTTTTAAGCACGAAGTCCCCAGTTTTGAAGTATCGCAGTCGTGCTTTCCTGTTGTAATATCGTTCGATCACTTGCTTTTGTGCTGCCATCCTTATTAATGCGGCTTCTCTTCTTCCTTCGAGCAAATCAAGGTTCACCCGCATATCTTCATCATTTGATTCTTCCGTTGCCTGAGTATATCGTGTGCTCGGTTCTCCTATTTCAACTGGGATAAAGGCTTCTGCACCATAAACCATTGAAAATGGTATTTCTCCCGTGCTTGTTTTTGTCGTTGTACGATAAGCCCATAATACTCTAGGTAATACCTCAGGCCAATTACCTTTTGAATCTTGTAACCTTTTCTTCAAGTTGTTGATAATGACCTTGTTCGTTGATTCTGCTTGCCCATTGCCTACTGGGTGATAAGGTGTAGATGTGATTCTTTTAATTTGCCAGCTCTCAAAAAACTCAGTGACTTGAGCTCCGATAAATTGAGGGTCATTGTCGCATACAATCTCCTTTGGTACACCAAATCAGCAGATGATATTACGCCAAATGAAGTCTCTGACCTCCTTTCTCGTACCT
>NW_017673228.1:3817-6647 GCF_001879085.1 Nicotiana attenuata
TGTAAGAATCTACATTCTGAAGTCTTGTGCCCGTGATCATTGTGGAATTCACACCAATGGTCTGGATTGCGCCTGTTTGGATTTGACCTCATCTCTTTTGGCCACCGTACCTTGTCTCCCATGCCTCTTAAAATAGCTACGAGCTCAGAGGTAGTACCATTGAAAATATACCCACCGAATCTCGCTTTTAAACCTCTGTCATCATCTCGCGACTCTTGTCTGTTTCGGTCATTTCTGAACCTAGATGAAGAACCAGATTCCCTGTTCCTCGATTTTTGATCATATCGTTGATTATCCTCCTTTGACCGTGAGTCTTTTCTTGCAGGTCCCATATATGGATCGTATCTGTTTTTACCTGATCTTTTTTCGGTTTCTGACCTCCTGGAATTGCTCCTTTCTTCATGATGAAACTGACGTACGGTATCTTCCTCAATTAGCAACTTCGTACTGTACCTGTTATAAACGTCATTCCAAGTGGTTGCAGGGAACTCTCGAAGGCTTTCTTTAAGTCTTCTCGTGGCTTCTGAACTTTTATCATTTAAGTTGCTTGCAAAAGCTATTGCAGCCCAATTATCAGGTACACGGGGTAAAGTCATCCTTTCACGTTGGAATCTATCAACAAAATCTCTGAGCAACTCTGAGTCCCCTTGTTTAATTTTGAAAATGTCTTCCATTCTTTTTTCAACCTTTTGAGCTCCCGAGTGTGCTTTAATAAAAGAATCTGCAAGCTCAGCAAAAGAGTTTATAGAATTTTCAGGTAAAAAAGAATACCAAGTTAATGCACCCTTGGTGAGTGTTTCTCCAAATTTTTTGACCAACACGGATTCAATTTCTTGCTTGGTCAAATCGTTGCCTTTTACACCTGTAGTAAATGCAGTTACGTGATCACGTGGGTCTGTTGTGCCATCATATTTCGAGATGTCAGGCATTTTGAACTTTTTAGGGATTAGAAGGGGAGCAGCACTTGGTTTCCAAGGTTGTTTCGAGTATTTATCCACATCTACTCCTTTGATTACAGGGGGAACTCCAGGGATTTGCTCGATGATCTCATTTTGTTCCTTAAGCTGTTTCTGCAAAGTTAGTACTAAATTTTGTAAATGAGAATTATTTGAATTACCTGGTTCTCCTTCCTGTGGTTCACTGGGGGTTCCTCCATTTCCGGAATTAACAAGGCCAGAACGAGGATTCTCCAATGTATTGTTATTAGGCGTAGGTGTGGGTGGTGCAACAGGTAATCGACTAACTAGAGCTTGAAGAGCTTTGCTAACCCGTGCATCAATTACTTTCTGTAAAGCGTAATCTGCTCCTTCAAAATATTCAGATTGCTCTTGTTCAACAGCACGAGATTCAGGAGTAGGAGTGCCTTCACGAGATTGACGTGGTGAATTTTGAGGGGAAGGAACCACGTTAATGTTTTGTAAATCACCTTGATTTTGATGGATTTGATTTTCATGGTTTCCCAAGGTATTTTCACTGTTATTGTTGTTGTTGTTGTTTGACATGATGATAACAACAGATAAAATGTAACTTAAAAAGAATAGATTATCAGATTCCCGGTAACGGAACCAATTTGTTTAACCAAAAACTGAATATTTGGTTAAAGCTAGAATTTAAGAGAGAAATCGGGTTACTGATAATCAAGAAATGAGAGACTTCGAGAACAACAATAAAGCAATCAATAAGTATATATTTCAGTAATCGCAATGATATTTCGTGTCCTACAGATGTTGTGACTTTCTCCTTTTATAGTTAATTCTAAGAGAAAGTATAATGCCTTTGTCTTAATGGGGCAATTACGAGCAATAAATGACATTAAAAGAAACGTTACTCAATCATTCCTATTAAATACAAATTCTCTAACGTATTTGGCATTTAATGTTGAATTTGGACTCTTTTACGCTATCAGATTCATGTCTTCAATTCCTTCTGATCTTCGAACTTTAAATGACTCGAATAGGTACGAGTCTCGTTTCATCTGAATAATAGCTCGTGCCTTTAAGTATCTTCTCTCCCGCATCTGTTGTTGCTCGTGCCTTCTAACTGATTACTACGCTTTGACTATTTGACCGGTCCACGTGTCATGACACGTCATCTTCAATATTTAAGTTCAGTTTTTCCCAATACAGATAGTCCCCCCACTTTCTATTTATTTATCAATTAAATATTTGGGAAGTGGATCTTCATTAAAAAGGGAATTTTTGCCATAATCAATGCTATGACAGTACTAACGCTTCAGTTGTCTTTTCTATTTAATGCATTGCATACGTGTCACCTTCTCATTAGCTCTGCAATTCTGCAGCCTTTTTTCAAGGCTTCTTCAACTCCACTATTCACGAAGTGATAGTTGCCTTTATTATAGGCTTTTCATCATTACACTTCTTAGTCTTTGACGGTCGCTTTTATATATAAACTTAACCCTTCTTCCATAAATTTTTACCTAATATTTCACTATTTACTCCTATTCATTTCTTTCTCTGTTCACATCTTTCTCAGTTCACATCTTTCTCTGTTCACATCTTTCTACCATGTCATCTTCAAATCCCAATCCTAGGAGAGTCCCAATTCTTGACAGTTTCCCCAATGCCCCTGTGAGACACAGAAGAGGTAGAGGAGGTAGGCTTCGTGGCCTAGGATCCATTCGTGGTACCTCTGGTTCCATCACTCCTTCTTCTAGCTCTGGCACTATTTCTAGAGGTTCTTTCACTAATAGATCTTCTTCTAAAGGCAAAGAATCTTCTGAGTCTATTCAAGAACCTTTGGTCGAAGAAATAGTGCCAACCGACTTATCTTTCGAGCATGATAAAGAATCCCTTCGTGACCAAGTAATTAA
>NW_017673228.1:9179-17932 GCF_001879085.1 Nicotiana attenuata
GGATAGTATGCTGGAACTCCAGCATAATATGATGGAGTTCCAGCATAAATACACTAGAACTCCAGCATAATATACTGGAGTTCCAGCAAGTATAATGGTCCAGTATAATATACTGGAGTTTGGAGCACCAGTGCTCCAGTCTCCAGTATATTATACTGGAGCCAGCAAAGTATACCGGTCCAGCATAATATGCTGGAGTTCATACACAAGTGCACCGAACTCCAGTATATTATGATGGAGCGGTCTCTATTGCAGCAAAATGGTGGCTATTTTTCATTGACTTGGTAAATGCTGGCTATTTTTGATTGACCAGTCCGAAAACTGGCTATACCGTGCTATTTTTACAGAAATCTATGACATATGAAGGTTCATGTTTAACTTACTAATTCAAGAAAAGTGCTTCCGGTTTTCACATTTATGTTGCTCATTTGGTCTTAAAACACTAAACACTTTGCATTATGACAATTTCCATACATGATAATTTTCGAAAATGATAGATTTGCAAAATTATTTGGAAAATTAATGAGAATTTGAGAATAGCAGGATATTTGTGCAGGGCAAATCAATTTTTTCACCGAAAATTTAAAACGGTTTATTTTAAAGATCTAAGATATTTGGCTAATCTTTGAATTAAAACAATTGATTTTGAGCATATTTTTTTAAGCTACGAAGAAGCAGAAATGTATAGCTTCTTCTTTGAAGCAGAGAATTAACTTTTTCAGAACAAGTTTACCTTTTTCAAAAATTTATATTTGTCGAAACCATCCCTCTTTAATTTAACTCATATGTCTCTCAAACGAAAGAAGAGGTCTTTCTAGTGATTCAGTTCCTAGAGGGTTCCAAACCTAGCCTCCCAATATGAGAGCGAGACAAGCAAGCCTGAATCAGCTTGACTCGAGACCAAGCGTACCAATAGCGGCACTCAGTCGCCGGAGATTGATTGAAAAGGCAGGCCCAACCGGCCCTCTCCCCCCCTCCCCCTAACCACCTATCTACTCATGTTTTTTTTTTTGGTTAAAAGGGTGGATGTTTATATAACTAATAAGCAAAGGTACATTACAGAGTACTGTCATTGCTGGGGTACTGTAGTTCCCCCAGCAGCGCAATGTTTTGAGATATAGTTTCATTACATGGAAAAAAGTCCCTAACAACTTCAGTTCCTAGGATGCTGCCCAAAATACATCATTTGCAAACATCGGAGGAACTGCTAGTAAGCTGGATCTACCCAAAAAAGTTGGCTTTGCTGCCTCTTTTGCTATTGCGTCTGCCACCCTATTCTGCTCCCTGTATGTGTGCCTCACCACGAGCCTGTCCATCCTTTGCATTAACAACCTGCATCACAAACCATAGGATCATATGTTAGGTTACCTGTAAGTAGCATTTGTATTATTTCGGCCGTATCGATGTTGATGTCCAAAGGGACCTATCCATTTTGTTCAGCAAGTTGTAGTCCTTTTAGGAGAGCTTTCAATTCAGCGAAAGTGTTGGTTGTATGTGGTATATTCTCCATATACCCCATAATCCAATCCCCGTTGTGGTTTCTGAATACTCCACCTATTCCTTCTATGCCCGGGTTACCCTTTGCGGCCCCATCTGTATTCAGCTTAAAGAACCCTGTTCTGGGGGGCACCCGTTTTACAATGATTTGGAATTTTTTTTATGGTGGTATTTTTTACCAACATGAAGTATTCATTGTGTTTAGAGATGGTGTTGGAAATGCTGATTCTATCTTTTTTATTGTTGAACAGGTTATGGTTTCTGCATAGCCAAATATGCCAAAAACAGAATGATATGATGTTTTCCCAAGGAATGTGTTCATTAAAGGGTGTATTTCTATGTTTGTTCCAAGTTAAAGGCCATTATTGAGATGAAAATATGGGGTTATGTTGCCTACTCTCAATAGAGGCATTGGATAGCAATTCCTGCAAGAACTAGGCTGCATTAATGCATTCAAAGAAGATGTGGTCGCTTGTTTCTTCAAAACTCTGGCAGAAGCAGCATTGTGGGTTATAGTTAACCCCAATTCTATGAAGGTAGCCTCCAGTAGGTAACCTTTTGTGGGTAAGGAGCCAGATGAAATTCTTGATTTTATTGAGTGCTTGTAATTTCCAGATCCAATTAGAGTTCCTCCCTTCTTCCTCCATTTCAACATTGTTTTTGGTTTTGCTAAGGAAAGTGTAGGCAGAGCTGCTAGTGAAGGACCCACTAGGAGTCAGCCCCCAGATTAGCTTGTCTTCCTTGGTAGGGTTTAGGGGAATGAAGACAGAATTGATCATGTTAGAGATACTTGAGGGCAGATCTATAGAGATGGGGGAGAGATCCCAGTTCCCTCAGTTGTAGTCAGTGTCTACTTTGACAGTTATGTCATTTTGAGTAAAAGGACCTTCTATCATATCCCTAATGGCTGGCTGATTGGGGATCCAAGCATCATTCAGGAAGCTAACCCTGTTTCCATTGTGGACCACCCATCTACTAGCCTTCCTGCATGTATCCCAGCCCTTGAGGATGCATTGCCATGTGGAAGATTTAGGGGATCTAAGGGTTCTAGGTGTATGGTTCCAATTACAGTGCTTAGAGATAAGAACCCTAGCCCATAAGCTTGAGGTGTTGTGATAAATCCTCCAGGCCAGATTTGCAAGGGCTACTTCATTTTTCAATTCTGCTTTTTGGAGCCCTAGCCCTCCATTGGCCTTCTTTTTTTGTAACCCTATTCCAATTTATTAGGTGCATTTTTTTTCCTATTTGGGGTGGTGCCCCAAATAAAATTTCTTTGAATTCTATCAATTTGCTTAGTGATTATTATGGGCAAATTGACGTATTGCATGACATGGTTAGAGATACTATTTAGGGAAGACTTAGCTAGGATGGTCCTACCAGTCATGTTGAGACATTTTGTTTTCCAGCCAGGCAGCTTGGATTGCATATTGTCTATTATGAACTAAAAGTCTGTACTAGTGGCTCTCTTATGGAATATGGGAAAGCTAAGGTATTGACCAAATGAGGTGGTATCTTGGATTGATAGGGCATTAGTGAGACATTCCATGGTGTCTTGGGATGTATTAGAGGAGAAGAGTACTCTAGACTTAGTCAGGTTGATTTTTTGTCCAGAATTCTCATTGAAGGACTGTAGGATAGAGTATATATGGAGGTGCAGTTCCTGTTGTTTGCCTTGGCAAACAGAGTGAGGTCATCAGCAAAGAAAAGGTGTGAGATTTTTTGGCCAGACCTACTAATACTTATAGGTTGTCATTGGTTGCCAAGTACTGCCTGGTCGATTGACTTGGAGAGTCTCTCCATACACATTATGAAAAGGTAAGGGGATATGGGATCCCCTTGTCTGATGCCTCTGGAGGGCTTGAAAGCTTCAATTTTACCTCCATTTACTAAGATTGAGATGTTGGAAGAGCTAATGCAAGACATAGTTATCTTGGTTAGCCCAGGAGGAAAGTTGAAGGCATGGAGTGTGTCCCTGATGAAGGACCATTCCAACCTGTCAAAGGCTTTCTCCAGATCAAGTTTAAGGATCGTGTTATCCTGTTTCCCTTTCATTTTCCTAAAGTGAGTAATGTACTCTTGCACAATGATAGCATTGTTAGAGGCTCTCCTATTTGAAAGGAAACTAGCCTGGCTAGGGCCTATAATATCAGGCAGCATTGGCTTGATTCTGTTAACAATGATCTTTGTGCTGGACTTGTAGATTGTGTTACAAAGTCCAATTGGTCTGAAGTCTTTTAGCATGGACGCTTGGGGGCATTTTGGGATGAGAAAAAGCAGAGTTTGGTTCGTGGTCTCATCCATGGAATTAGTCATAAAGCATTGCTTGCAGAAGTCAGATATAGAGTTACCTACAATGTTCCAGTACTACTGGTAGAAGAAGGGATGGAGGCCATCAGGGCCAGGAGCCTTGAAGGGCTTAAAGGAGAAGATAGCCATTTTGATTTCTCCCATCTCAAGGGGTCTATCCAGTCTATCCCTTTGGGAGTCAGAGAGGGTATGTGTCATTGTCAGATGGTTGGTGGTGGAAATGGGAGCTTGTGAGTGAGAGGAGGTATAGAGGTTTCTGAAGAAGCACATTATGGTTGTCTGGATGTCTCTTTGGTCAAAGAGCCACTTTTCACTCTCTTCTTTGAGAGAGAGGATCCTGTTTCTTCTCCTTCTATTGAGGGTGGAAGTGTAGAGGAATCTAGTGTTGGCATCCCCATCATTAAACCAGCTAATCCTAGATTTGAGCTTCCAGAAGTCCTCCTCATTTTTGAGGATTGAATCTAGCTCACTAGTCAGGTTGTTCTCTAGGTTTAACAAGTAGCTGCTGAATTGATAGTTAGGGGATCTTTGGATTCCTGCAATTCTGGATAAGATTCTTCTTTTCTTATAGAATGTAACACCCCATACATTCGAACTAGGTGTGGATATATTAAATGGGTATTAATTTGATATTTTAGACATATGAAGTCCTAGCGGGATGAGTATGGGTGAAAATAGTTGTTTTAGAATCAAGATGGAGAATGAGGTACATAAGATTCGATAAAATCGACTAAGTTTACAAAAGGTCCATCTTCTAGCAGACGTTAGTGAAAATGTCTAAGGAACATGGGAAAAATCAAAAGATGAAAGATGTAGGCCTTTGAAATAGCTTTTCAACTATATACTGTGGAGCCCAAACGGAGCTCTGTGCGAAAAGTTATGCCCGTTATACAGAACAGTGTGCAACCATCGCGCCCGGACCGCGACCGCGGTCGTGAGGCAGTGTTCCTGCTATTTACCGCGGTCGGGACCATGGTCAGGCCTATAGGGGCGCGGTGACGGACTTGGGGAGTCATTTTTTAAGTCCTATTTAGTCCTCCACAGTCCCAAAACATAAAAACTTACTCTAGAAAGGAAAGCTCTCAAAAACCTAACTCCTTAAGGGTCCCTCCACCACCCAAGGTAAGTTCTAATGGTGATTCTAAGTTAATTTTTATTTCCCAACATCTTATTAACATGGGTAAACCCTCCATATCATTAGATATTCGATTGGGACATCATTATTGAGAGAAGGAACCCTAGAACTTGAATTCAAGAAGATTGAACGTCAAGAAGGTAATATCTTCACCCTCTAATTGATTATAGCGTTGGATTAATGATTGTAGACTACAAATTCATGAGATATGAGTTGATGGGTTTGATAGAAAAACATGAACAATTATAGGTTTGGCTTGTTGATTGTTGATTATTGGTTAAGGGTGTTGTTTATCTTGTGGGTGAAGAAGAATGACATTGGTTATAAGAAATTTGAGATTTTAGAATTTATATAGATCAAGAGAATGTCTTGTTGGGTGTAGAAACACCATTAATAAGGACTATGAAACTTTATGTCACCAAGTGTTTGATAAGATGCTTAAGTGACCAAAACATGAGAATTATTGCTAATATGGAATCCCTTTGACTTGTATTGATTTAGATTAAAGTTGAAAGGGTTGACAAACGTTGTATTATGCTCAAGAGCAGGAAGTTAAGGTATGTGAGGCTAACTCTCTATGTTTGGGAATGTTGATGATTCTCCCTACACTATGTTTCTTTTACGATGTTACTAATTGCCTCAAAAATATAGTTTAGCCTAGTTCCTTGAATAGTTGTAGAACTTCTATTCTCTAGCTTCATAACTCGTTCACCACTTTCATTCTGCACGTTGTGAGCTCAGTGCGTATTCAATATAGACTTGGGTTTGATGCCCCCGAGTCTTAGTATAGATTACTCAGTATACCATAAACAGTTGAAGTTTCAGTGTTCATAATCAGTTCAAGAATACATGTCTCAGTCTAGTCCTATTCAGTATTCCAGTATTATGTAACTCAGTGTGATCCAGTATTCCAGTATCATATACTCAGTGTGATTCAGTATTTCACTATCATGTACTGCAGTTTGATTCTCAGTTCCTGAATGTTGAACACCTGTATTTGGGCCTGAGGCCGTAATTTATATGCTTTATGCATACTTGGGCCTGAGGCCGCAGTTTATGCTTTATGCATGTTTGGGCCTGAGGCCGTAGTTTATGCTTTATGCATTTTTGGGCCTGAAGCCGTAGTTATGTATATATATATACTTGGGCCTGAGGCCGTAGCTTGTGCACATATATATTGGGCTTGAGGCCGTAGCTTATTCAGATAAACAGGTTGTTCATCATTCAAAAGAGGGAGTATTCATATCCTTACTTCCTTTGTTATGTTCAGTTATCAGTTATCATTTCAGTTATCAGTTATCATTTCAGTTATCAGTTATAAGTTATCATTTTAGTTATCAGTTATCAGTTATCGTTTCAGTTTCAGTTTCAAATCATTTCAGTATCAATTATCAATTCTCAGTTATCAGCTTAGTTTCAGTTTCAGCATTTATAAGTCTTTCTTTCAGTTGCTTTACATACCAGTGCAATTCAAATGTTTTGACGTCCCTCTTGATACCTAATTTTTGCCCTCACATATTTTAAAACATATATATACTTTCAAAATAGCACATATGTAGTTATAAGCATGCATAAACATTTTTTTTATAATTTTTCTATAATTTTAAAAGCTCCAAATTAATTTATTTATATAAATATCCAATAATTATCCTTCAAATTACTTTTGTGATGATTTAGTTATCTAAATTCTTTATTTATGACAACATAGTGTTTAAATATTTTAGTGTATTTTTACAATTATATTTATATTTTTAGGCTAAATTGCACATCTTTGCAATAATAGCCATACTAATGCATAATTATATTATTTATGCATAAAATGATCTTTTATATTTTTAAAATATTAAATAAATATTTTAAATCATTTTAGTACACGAAAATATTTTTTGGAAATCATGTATTATTTTTATAAATTATATAGTTATTAAAGTGGCTATTTAAAATCTGGCCTATTTTTATTTCAATTTCAGCCCTATTTCAACCCAATACCAGCCCAATTTTAAATTTAAATTTTACCCAGCCCAAACCCAGCTACCCGATCCGGCCCCAAAACCCTTTAATCTCGGCCGTTGATCATAAGAGATCAACGGCCACAAAAAACCTTACCTAAAATAAACCAAACGACCACACCCTCCCTCCCCCCCTCAAACCCTTTTATTTCCACCGCCCGCCGCCCTGAAATCCCTCTCCTCTCTCAAACGCTCTCAAGCTTAACCCTAATTGGACCTCACTGACACTCATCTATGGCTACCTATGATGATTTCTCACCACCCCAGGCCTCCAATGGCCTCCCTCACGTTGGTATTGCCATCTCCAGGGTCCTCAAGGGACCAGAGTCAGTTGGCTTGCATCTATGGTCCCTTTCTCACTAGTTTCAGGCTGTTCCAGTGTGATTCCGAGTAAGATCGTCCTATGTTGACTATGATCTATGGGTTTCTAAGCATGTTTCTTCACCTCTGTGTTGTTCTCCTTGAAACCCTAATTTCTTTCTTCTGAACCTCTTAGATCTGTGTAGATATGAAATGGTTTGGACCAATTTTATATGAGTTTTATAACAACCTTGAGATTCTTTACAAGAATCGTATGATTTTCAAGTGATTTTCATCTTTTTCTAAACTAGGGTTTCGGAAATTTCTTTTACAAAATGTTTGATGATTTTTGAGTGCTTGATCTTCTGCTTCTCATGTGTTTCGACTGATTTGTAAGTTTGTTGCAACCTTAACTCACTTGTACTGAAAGCCCTAATTTTTTTTGACGTTCTTCGTTTGGTTTCTGAGTACTGTTATATCGACTGTGTTCTTGCTTTGGTTCTTGTGATTTCTCTTTGGCCATTTGAATGTCTCGTGGTTTTCTTACCCTAATATGCCTCTACTGAGATTCTTAATTCAACTTTTCACTGATTCTATATGTTTGTGTTCATCCTGACTACTCATGTTAAGACCTATATCTTTCTCCTTGAATCAGTGTCGATTTAACTATTTGTTTTGTTAAAATTATGTGTCGAATCCTGACTATTCATTTCTTACCTTATTTTATCTGCTAAACTTGCTGACTCTTTCGTGATTTTCTCTCTAACTGAGCCCTATTAGGGTTCTGACCTAATTTTTTTCGACTAAGTTCTATGTTTCTGTGAAATTTTACTTAGTTTATTTTCTATTTATGGGAATTGATATATATTCTTTCTAGAAATCAGTATTACTTTGAAATTCTGGCTGATTGATTACTCCGTTAAAGATTGGTATGCATCTACTTTATTTGTTTCCTTGTTTATAACTTTAATTGGTCGTCTCTGCCTTAATCGTTTGCCCGTATAACTTTAGGATTCTTACTGATTCTTTATTTGGTATGGTTTGGTCTTTTTTGCCTTAATTAAACCCCCGTTGTTACCGTTTGGCTAATTGTCCCTAATTAAAGGAGTCTATTTTGAACTCCTTATATGATTGGATTATGATTGCCCTTAATTGCTGATTTCTGATTCTTTTACCTTATTGTCTCTACCCTCGAACTGCTATATAAGTACTCTCCTATTCTCACTTCAAAACAGAACATTGGTTCACAAAAGCACACTTACACTCTAAAGCTCTCTTTTTCTTCTGCATACTTGTGATATTCACTGGTCTAGCCGGCTGAAAGCCAAGGCTAGATATTGGAACTACATCTACTTTATATTCTGCACTCTTTTCTTCAACTGGTATATCTCTAGTTAAATTTTGAAGTCCAAACCCTATGTGTTTCATTCCTGCACTAGTTCATCAGTTATGAATTCAACTTGTATTCCTGCTTACTTCTTTGCCTAGCATGTCTAAACTCTGTC
>NW_017673228.1:18229-32659 GCF_001879085.1 Nicotiana attenuata
GTTATAATATTCAACGTTTTCCAGAATTCAAGTACTCATCCAGTTTACAGTACTCTAGATATTACATGTTACAGACTTAGTACACTAAATATTTGATATAAGTTTAGTACTCAGATTGATGTTAGTTCAATACTCAATTATTCGTGCCAGATCAATATTCATATATCCATGTTAGTTCAGTATTCACGTATCCATGGCAGACCAATATTCAGTCAAAGCAGTAGTCATTCTGTTCAGTATCTCAATAGTTCAGTAATCATGTATTCATTCAGTTTAGTATGCAAGTGTTAATGAAAGTTATGTTCCCACCAGACCCGTTTAAGGTCCGGAGTTAGCAGAAGTTACAGTCAGGACAATCATTCGAGGACGAATGATCCCAAGGGGGAGATAATGCAACACTTCGTACATTCGGACTAGGCGTGGATATGTTAAATGGGTATTAGTTTGATATTTTAGACATATGAAGTCCTAGCGGGATGACTATGGGTGAAAACAGTTATTTTAGAATCAAGATGGAGAATGAGGTGCATAAGATTCGATAAAATCGACTAAGTTTACAAAAGGTCCGTATTCCAGCAGACGTTACTGCAAATGTGTAAGGAACTTGGGAAAACGCAAAAGATGAAAGTTGTCGGCCTTTGAAATAGCTTTCCAATGATATATTGTGGAGCCAAAACGGAGCTCTGTGCATAAAGTTATGCCCATTTTACAGAACAGTGCGCAACCACCACGTCCGGACCGCGCCCGGACCGCGACTGCGGTCGTGAGGCAGTGTTCCTGCTATTTACCGCGGTTGGGACCGCGGTCAGGCCTACAGGGGCGCGGTGGCGGACTTGGGGAGTCATTTTTAAGCCTATTTCGTCCCCCACAGCCCCAAAACATAAAAACTTACCCTAGAAAGGAAAGCTCTCAAAAACATAACTCCTTAAGGGTCCCTCCACCACCCAAGGTAAGTTCTAATGGTGATTCTAAGTTAATTTTAATTTCCCAACATCTAATTAACATGGGTAAACCCTCCATATCATTAGATTTTCGATTGGGACATCATTGTTGAGAGAAGGAACCCTAGAACTCGAATTCAAGAAGATTGAACGTCAAGAAGGTAATATCTTCACCCTCTAATTGATTATAGCGTTGGATTAATGATTGTACACTACATATTCATGAGATATGAATTGATGGGTGTGATAGAAAAGCATGAACAATTATTGGTTTGGCTTGTTGATTGTTGATTATTGGTTAAGGGTGTTGTTTATCTTATGGGTGAAGAAGAATGACATTGATTATAAGAAATTTGAGATCTTAGAATTTATATAGGATCAAGAGAATGGCTTGTTGGGTGTAGAAATACCATTTTAAGGACTATGAAGCTTTATGTCACCAAGTGTTTGATAAGATGCTTAAGTGACCAAAACATGAGAATTATTGCTAATATGGAGTCCCTTTGACTTGTATTGATTTAGATTAAAGTTGAAAAGGTTGACAAACGTTGTATTATGTCACGCCCCAAAAATCGAGGAACGCGACCGGCGCTCAGTCGAGTAAACCCAATTAAGCAAGCCTGTTAGGTTTCATTCTACCCAAACTAATTCATGAATAAAGAGGAGATGAGCTCCATTAATCAAATTCTGAAAATATATCATTAACAACTTCCATTTCATTTTCATTAGCAACTTCGTTCATGATTTCCAAAATATTAAAAGTTTATTGATTTGTAAAAACCAACATTTCTAGTTCCACTCCCAACATCAAGCACCACCCACAAGCTGTCTACGGAGCCTCTAAATACAATAGAAGAGTAATAGGGAAATGCCGGCAACAAGGCTCCGGCTATACCTCAAAACATGATAAGAAATGAACAAAAGAGACATGACATGACCCCGGGATGGAGTGGGTCTCACCAAGTCTGCTGGGAAGAGAATACTGCTATCACTGGCCGATGCCACCCGCTGTGGAACCACCTGTATCATTTAAAGATACAACTCCCCCGGCAAAAGGGACGTTAGTGCCGTCGAATAGCACTAGTATGTATAGCTAAAAGTCCTCTTTCAAAATAGAATGTCCATATAAGCAAAAACAACACATAGAAACAGCAAGTCACAATCAACAATATCCAAATAACCAATTGAAACATAACAATTTTCAAAGTAAGAAAATAGTGTATATATATATATAGGGAGATCACTAGCACCGATATTCCACCGTCTTTGTTAGCACGGAGTCCGATCACGCCTGATCGGCTAGGCCATCTCCCCACGGACAATGTGGTTTGACATTATGATGCGAAAGAAAGTTGTTACAAGAGTAGTACCACCATGTGCGCAACATGGAGTCTGATCTCCACCCGATCAGCTAGGCCACCTTCCCACATATGCTGTGTGGGTTGGCTTTTTCTTTTCCAATTCACAGGTTCCAGTTTCATCCCAATTTAGGGGAATCATCACAATTTCACCAATATTTCCATTTCATCCCAAATCACAATCCACCCCTACACCGGCACGTGTAGTTTCAGGTTTGGGCCTTATGACCCACCCTTCCTCGGTTTTTCTAATGATACTCCCAAAAAATATTTTTAGTTGATTTGAACACAAGGTAATATAAATATAAATATATTCATCTCAGAATCTTTCACATTGTATAGATCTTTATTAATATTTTCAATCATCCACATTAATACTATTTCCTTGGCTCTTTGGGCCTTTCACAAGATTCATTACTCATGGCACGGTGGCTGCATTTTATTTATGTTCCATGCTTTCACTTTATTTAATTTCAAGGATCACAACCAAATACCAACACATAGAACATTCCAGAAATCATATACCTCAAGTGCGTTAGTAATGGAACTTTTATCCAAAAGGGTTCTTCCCAAAGAAGGGGATATACCAACCAACAATAGAAACACATATCAAAGTCATAAATTAGCAGTACACCAAATATCCTTGAATTACTCTTTTTTTCCAATCACAACAACATACAGTCTCAACACCAGAGTATGTAAGAACTCGGATCACATTGGATGTATTTACAAGGCAAAGTATTATCTAAAACCGCCACTTATGGGCATAAATTAAGTACAAAAGCCTTTAGGCCACTCCATTTTGAAGTCATTTATGAGCAATAAAGTCGAGGCTCATTTCATAGTCTGTATTATATTTTCTCACTTCATAGGCATCACTAGGCACAATTATAACTTATGTTCTTGGCACGTTATCCACACTCTACTTCCACAATTCAATTAATTCATTTTCAAACATCTTTATAGATTATCAAAAACTAGACACACTCAATCAAGGCATTTGGTACACATAAAAGCAATTAGGAGTATTAAGCATATCGAGTTTTCTCACCTGATTGGTATACTAGTTATCATTTAAAACACAACTCAAGCCGTACGATTTTAATAAGCAAACCATACTTTAAACATCTATCTTTCGATATAAGGCTCATTCGGAATAATCAAGTTTATGAGTTTATAGGGGATAAGCCGGAATATAGAAATTAGAAATGTTGAGCCAACCATACTTGAACGTACGAAAATATTTATGGAATTCGATTCTAAGAGAGAAAGTTTAGCCAACATACCTTGTTGAGCTTTCCTTAAGTTACAACAATGCCCCAATACTTCTAGCGATAATAATTTATAGGAAGATAGCAAAAATTGATTAATAATTAGAAAGACCCCCCATGGTGCAACTCTCTTAGGGATTTCATCGAACACCTAGCATGTGAAATAGACTTCAAGGTCCTATACTTGAAACCCCTTCTTTCCTCAACTAATTTCAACAAGAAACTACCCAAAAATAGTTGAAAATTCTACATACTACAACCTAGTGCACATGCATGGCTTATTTCTAACCCTACCATATATTTGAACTCTTAACCTCTTGCATTAAAGCTCTAGAAGTAGGACTTACCCGGATGGATGATAATCTAGTGGCTAGCTTCCTTGATTCTTGAAGATTTGAACAAGATTAGGTGATTTGGAGTGCTAAGTTCCCTCTTTCTCTCTCTATATTGTTCTTACCTCTCTCTAAAATGGTTAGAATATCGTCCCAAATGAAGCCCCTAATGCTATTTATCAAAATGGGATCGGGTTATGAAAATAGGAAAATTAACCCTCCAAACTCGGGTCTGCGGTCGCATAATGGACCGCATAATGGGTATGCGGGCCGCAGACGCGTCGCAAAACCCGGTGCCCAGAACTGGGCTACACTGGACAGGTCTGCGACTATTTTTGCAGTCGCAGAATGGCCGCAGAATTTCATTATGCCAGCCTTTGGTAATTTGAACATAACTTTGTGTAGGAATGTCCAAATAACGAACGGTTTGAAGCGTTAGAAACTAGACTCGAAGATCTTTAATTTGATATGTTGTTCATCAGATAACACCTTAGATATTCTCGTTCAAAGTGGGGACTTGTGCGAACTCATTTGGAATTTTAGCCTATTGTGAAATTTTCTAACTTAACTTAGACTTAGGCCTCCCATTAGACCCCACACTACTTATTGTATGACTTATACACTCATTTACAAAATCCAATTGATGTCCATCATGTTAATAGCACGTAAAATATTATAATTAGCCTACCCGGCACCACGAAATCCTAAATTACTTAGCGAAATTTTTTTTCGTGGCCTTACATATTATGCTCAAGAGCAGGAAGTTAAGGTATGTGAGGCTAACTCTCTATGTTTGGGAATGTTAATAATTCTCCCTACACTACGTTTCTTTTACGACGTTACTAATTGCCTCAAATATATAGTTTAGCCTAGTTCCTTGAATAGTTGTAGAACTTCTATTCTCTAGCTTCATAACTCGTTCACCACTTTCATTCTGAACGTTGTGAGCTCAGTGCGTATTCAATATAGACTTGGGTTTGATGCCCTCCCGTCTTAGTATAGATTACTCAGTATTCCATAAATAGTTGAAGTTTCAGTGCTCATAATCAGTTCAAGAATACATGTCTCAGTCTAGTCCTATTCAGTATTCCAGTATTATGTAACTCAGTGTGATCTAGTATTCCAGTATCATGTAACTCAGTGTGATTCAGTATTTTACTATCATGTATTGCAGTTTGATTCTCAGTTCCTGAATGTTGAACACCTGTATTTGGGCCTGAGGCCGTAGTTTATATGCTTTATGCATACTTGGGCCTGAGGTCGTAGTTTATGCTATATGCATTTTTGGGCCTGAGGCCGTAGTTATGTATACGTATACTTGGGCCTGAGGCCGTAGCTTGTGCACATATATATTGGGCCCAAGGCCGTAGCTTTTTCAGATAAACAGGTTGTTCATCATTCAGAAGAGGGAGTATTCATATCCTTACTTCCTTTGTTCAGTTCAGTTATCAGTTATCATTTCAGTTATCAGTTATAAGTTATCATTTTAGTTATCAGTTATCAGCTATTGTTTCAGTTTCAATTTCAATAGTTATCATTTCAGTATCAATTATCAATTCTCAGTTATCAGCTTAGTTTCAGTTTCAGCATTTATAATTCTTTCTTTCAGTTGCTTTACATACCAGTGCAATTCAAATGTTTTGACGTCCATTTTGCCCGGGGCCTACATCTCACGATGCAGATAATGATTTACAGGTTGACGATTCAGAGCGCTAGGATTCTCGTACCGCTATTTGGTGATCCTCAGTTCTTTCGGGGCATTATCATTACCTTACAGTCTTCAATATTTTCAGACAGTTTGTGTTTTCAGTACTTCATTAGAGGCTTCATAAACTAGAGTAACAGCTAGACAGAGTTGCAGGCTTTTCATATTAAGCTATGTTGGCTACAAATATATTCCAGAATTGTATTAGTATTTTCGCACTTTGATTTATATCATTTAGACTTTCAGTATATCATCATGTGTTAGTTTATCTTCCGCATTTAGTATGTTATGATATCACATGTTGATTCATCCAGCCAGTTGGTTCGCTCGGTCACATGTAGTCAGGTACCGAGTGCCGTGTTACGTCCAGGCCCAGGTTCGGGGCGTCACATGGAATATGTTACCAAAAGTTTTTCTGTTCCACTGAGTCACAATTCTCTTGAAGTACTCAGTGGATTGGATTAGGGTGGAATTGGGAGGGGAAGACCTCATTGATGATGCTGGGAAAGGTTCGGTGGCTAGCCCACATTGATTCGAACCTAAAAGGTCTTGTTGTATTATTGAAAGAGTCCCCTTTTAGGATAACTTGGATGGGGCAATTATCAGAGTGGGTCCTAGGGAGGTGCATCATAGTAGCCTCAGGATACTGTGAAATCCAACTCTCATTGGAAAAATACATATCTATTCTTTCAAGAATCAGAGAGGTCCTATTTTTGTATCTCTTATTAGAACAAGTGAATTTACTTCCTTTGTAGCCTAAGTCTAATAATTTGCATTCGTTAAGGTAGCTCCAGAACAAATTACTGCGACTAGGGTTTATTGGGTTGCCCCCACGTTTATCCCTAGCTTTCAAGACTTCGTTGAAGTGTCCTCCCATAAACCAGTTGTTTGTGGATGTTTTGGAGATAGTAACTAAATTTTCTCAGAGTAGCTTTCTGTCAGCTAAATTATTACTAGTATAGATGGTCGAAAATAACCAAGGGGTGTGATTAGGGAGTACCTTTACCATGGCATGGATACCCTGAGGGGTGGTGGACACCTCATCCACACTAACACTATCTTCTTTCCACATAAAATTGATCCCCCCAGATAAACCAATAGCTGGAGATTGAATTATCAGGTCAAACTATTGTTCCTCAGCCAGTTTCTTATGGTCAACCATCTTGGTCTCTAGTAGAACGAGCATAGCTAGCTTGTGAAGCTTGACCATATCCATGCAGTGCCTTTTGAACTCAGCATTATTACCACCCTTAACATTCCATATGATGTAATTCATTTGGGGTGGTTGGATGTTTGGGTGCTGGCTTTCCTGGGGTTTCTCCATTCACTGTGGAGTCCTCTACAGAGACTTTTGGGTCTTCCCCTTTAAGCTGAGGACGGAGTCAGATTGAGAAGCAGCTTGGTCACTCATTGAGATTGGTAAGACACTAGGCTCAGTCCATATTTGGTCATCAATTTGGGGCACATCAACACTAGCACTTCGCTGGTCTCCACACTGAACTCTATCGCCCTGACTGAGTCGAGTAGGAGAGAGTCTCTTCGAAGGGGACCGTAGGTTGTTCCTTCCGCTTCTGGTGGGTTTTTCCTTTCCAGGAGATCTAGGGCCTTGTTGATTTCCCTTTTGATTTGTTGAGTGGTAGAGATGTACTCTTCTCTGGTTTAGCAGAAATGATGTTGCTTGGTGGATTTGGGGATCGATAGTCACAAATATCGGCTTCGCTGCTGGATCCTCTGTTACCATATCTGGGAAGAATGGTATTGATTGAAGGCTTGGGACATTTGGTTGTTGAGCATCGTTGGGTCGATGTTTGGTTGCAAGTTGCCTCTGTTCACCATTGTCTTCCATAGGCATGGTCCAAAGACAGCCAAAGCCTTATTCAGTGCTTCCACCGTTGCCCTCGCCAAATGTGCTGTATTCTGGACAATCAAGGTCACCGGTTTATTTCCCAGGGTGAAATCATAGGTTAACCCTTGTCCCTGCAGCGCTACATCCAGCAGGATGCTGGTAGGTGGTCCGGTGGCAGTGGTAGTGAGGTCACAAAGGAGGGCGGCATTTGGTTTTTTCCATTTTTGTGTTTTTCTGATTTACTACTTTGGGTAATGAGGGGGGGATTAATTTAAAGGGCTGACTCATAATTGTGCCCTTTGGTGTCAAATCTTGGTCAGTGGAAGAGGCAGCAATTATTTTGTCTGGGGAGAGAGATTCGGAATTAATGTGATATCTTGTGGAATGGACGGCGAGTATCTTTTCACCTGAATTTGAGTGTGATTTCAAGTGAGGCACTTGAGTGTTCATGGTGTTTGTTGAGTTTTCCCCATTAGAGGCTTTCTTTGAGAGAAAGGTAGGGGACACGTAGGTGATTGGGTAGGGTTGAATTTTTGGGTTGGTAGTCTCCAATTGGGTGAGGGCCCCAATTGGTTGAACGTTACCGGTCCTGCAATCCAAAACCCCAAAGTTGAGATCTTTTGCGTCAGGAGATGGGCCTAGAGCAGAGGCCTCATTGTGGGAGCCTATGTGGGGATCGAGGCTGGAGTTTATGTCAGTTTCCTCGGGCCCTATTCATACTTTACGTTTGGCGCTAGTTTTGGGCTGGGGCCGCGTGGAAGTAGTAGCGCGAGAGTGGGGGTGGGGCTTTGTTTATTGATTGGACTGTTGGGCTTGCTGTATGATTTTGGACTGGGTTTGCTTCCATTATGATAGTTTGTATGGATCCACCAAATCGTAGAGTACCTGGTTCTCTATAAGTTTCTGCTGAGAGCACTTAATAAAGCAGTAAGTAAATGAGGCAGAGGATTTTTACGTGGAAAAATCCCGCACAAGGGGATCAAAAAACCACGACCTACACTGTAGGCTTTTAACTTCACTAACTTGTAATTTTACCTATTACAAGCCACTTTACAATACTTCCGGTTGCAAAGGATTTACTCACCTAACTTGTGGTACCTTTACCACAAGCCACTTTGTGACTATCCTAGTTACAAAGGCTTTTTCTAACTTGTGATGCTGTCACCACAAGCCACTTTGTAACTCTACGATTACAAAGACTTTTCCTTATGACTAAATCTAGTCACAACACTGTCACACCTCCTTTTTACCTACACCCCCGAAAAGGGTATAATAAAGGGAGTTATTTCCAACTTGAAGTGACAATCGGAACGGGATTTATTATTAAGATTTCAGAGTCGCCACTTGGGAGATTAATGGTGTCCCAAGTCACCGGTTGAATCCCGAACCGAGGAAATTATGACTCTGTTAACAGTCCGCGAACCAGAAATCCGAGTAAGGAATTCTGTTAACCCGGGAGAAGGTGTTAGGCCTTCCCGGATTCCGTGGTTTTAGCACGGTCGCTCAACTGTTGTAATTACTTTTATCTGATTGTAAAACATGTTCTAACCTATGCGCCCTTTCATTAATAAACCGCTTTTATTTTCATTTATATTTTTATTTTCAAAGAATTGCAACGTCGTGAAAATGCGTCTCGAACCACGTCGCACCAGTGCACCCATGATTGTTGACACATTTCGACTCCGTTGAGATTTGGATTTGGGTCACATAAATGTGCACCCGTATTTCGGAAAGTAATATTATTAAAATACGCGCCTAAAGCAACTACGCATTTATTATTTTGGGGAAGGCCGTGAAGTTCGCTAAACGGCCCTCCCAAATTCTAATCAGTTTTAACGACCATTTACTGAGGACCCTGCCTTTGTAGTTTTATTTGGCGAGGCTCGTCTCATTATTTTATTAAAAAGGCAGCCTAAAAACGGACTACGATTCTCTATTTTTGTATTAAAACAACATTAGGTGTTACTAACTCAATTACAGTTGGCCCAAGAGCCNCCTAAAGAGACTAACGCGTCATTATTTGGGGAAGGCCGTGAAATTCGCTAAACGGCCCATCCCGAAGTCTAAAAAAAATTAATATAATATTTATTGAGGGCCTCGTAATTTGTGTATTTTTGCTTGGCGAGGCTCATCACATTTATTATTTAAAGGCAAACCTAAAAACAACTATGGTTCTCTATTTTTACTTGTCTCTAGTAATGGAGGAAAAAGTCCTACTTAATTCATTATTGGACTAAGTGGTAATTATGCACCACAGTCCAGCCATTGGGCTCTAAGATAAGCCCAACGAGGGGAAATTACACTCAGGTCTGCACGATTTCAACTGGTCCATCAAACGCCTTGGTCCAGGCCCAAACGAGAATGGAGTCAAACTGAGCCTGGGCCTACGCCAAACCAATCAGAACCTCAAATCAACAAATGTAAATCTACTGAGTTACTTCAGGCTATTTTAATTGTATTCAATGACTTATACGAGGAAGAACAAAGTATACTTATTTATTTGCTTACTGGTGAGTTCCTAGATGTCACTAATGGTGAAAAACAAACCAGAGGGAAGCATCATATTACATGTTAAATGCAATGAACGTGACTGGTACACTAGAGTGGTCATCAATTACAATAGACTGTTATAGTTGTGTAAACTCAGCATGAATAGTGCAAATACCCTGGCTTAATATTAACAGGCCTATTCGAATTAATACAACGAGGCTGCAGTTCTAAAATAAAAACAGGCTCATATTCAGGATTTCTAGTTCTAACCTTTATATGCAGTATTCAGATATTGGGAACGTGAACTACAATCAATTCCAAATGTCTCAACAGTATCGAAAACAGTCTGGTCCATTCTCAATTATACAGTCCAGGATTTATACACATACAAATCGATTTTAAACTATGCTGTACAATTAAATTTAATGCCTATTTAACTACCAACACACCACAGTCCAGGCAGCATATTTCAGGATCAAATAGGTGAGTAATTGTATTCCATTTCAAGCTCAAAGCTACAGCAGAGTAGATTCAAACGTGTACCTGGAAGTCAGAGAGCGATAAGAAGAAGAAAAGATCAGCAGCAGTAACAGTTCTCAGCAACCCAGGAATAAGTTCAAAATCCAGTAATAAATCAGTTGACACAGCAAATTCAGGAACAAATTTGAAATTCCAGTGATAGATCAAACACAGCAACAATTTCTATCACTGAAGCAACCCAAAACCAGCTCGAATACTCAAAATCAACCAACAACAACTCGAATAAACCCCAAACGACCCTATATGCAGTAAATCTCAACTATAGAACAGAACACAGAGAAACTCAGACTATTTCTGATCCTAGTGGTCAATATAACAGTATTTTTTTGTTTTTTTTTATGTTTGCCCTTTTTTTGGTTTTTCTTTGAAAGAAGCTAAGACCTAAAGGAATTTGTGATCTGAAATTTGAATTTCAGATCTGTGAAGCTTGAAGAGATTTGTTGGGGGGAATTTTTGATGCTCCAAACTTATAGCAATTTTCAGGGGGTTCCAAAAGCCTCCTCAGCAAGGCAAATGAATGCCTATTTATAGGCAAACTTAGGGTCCAATTTCAGATTTTCACTTTACCCATTAGTCCCTATTTTAATTCTATTTTTTACCCCTTATTTTCTGACTTGTTACACAAGTAACTACACCTATTTTGTTGAAATCTGTACTAAAGCCCATTCTAGAAGGGTCTAAACCCATTACAATTCCTATTCTACCCTTTATTTCAGAAATTACCAAACCTGATCAAACTACCCTTTTCCCTTCCCAAAATACCCTTAAAACACCTAGGAATTATCACCCAAATCCAGCATTCCCCTAGACCTAATTAAGGATCAGCTACATCAAAACAATTAATGGATTCCTATAATTCTAATCAGAAAAACAAAATTAAACTAACAAAACAAACAGAAATTAAACTAACAAATTGACATCTAATAAAACAATTAGAGATCCTAATTCCAACAAGTTTGGATCATGAACAAACTAATCAAATAACAGAAAGTTCTATTACTTAAGCTATCATTTAAACATTTAACAAAATCAGATCAAGATGACAATTAAACTAGAAAATCAAAACCAAATCAACCAAGGATGATGAAGCAAAGAAAATATAAAACTCCTAGAATTAACCAAATCAGAATTATGCACCAGTGCTACTGAAACTATCATAACAAACCATGGCTATACAAAGAACAGAACCGGGGATTGATTAAAAAGAAGAAAACAACCAACACAAGAAAACAATCGATCACTGAACCTAATTGATGAAATTGGACATGAACACGAAAACACATGCATAAAAAGACAAAAATTAAACAAACAAAGAGAGGAAAACGTTGAAGAAAAACTTATCTAGGGTTCCGCCGGAAAACTTGAAATCGATATTCGAACCGTTCCGATCACATTTGAGCCAAGCACTCATGGGGGTCTGATAGGGGAAGACCAGGCGGTCTTGTAGTGTTAATCTAGGCTCGATTGGGTTATTTTGGATTTGGCCGGAAAATTTTAATTCAATATTCGAGACGCTCCGTCCAAATTCGAGAAACGGGGTTAGGGGGTTTGATAGAGGAGGGTGTGACGGTCCTACGGTGTAATTTTGGTATGATTTGGGCTACCTTGGGTCATGGTCAGAAAACCTTTAGAAGAAGATTCGACGAGTTCGACGTCGATTCGAGGGAAAGGGATTGGGTATTTGGAAAGGGGATGAGAAGAGGAATTTGGGATGTTATTTTGAGAGTGAACGTTGACGATGGCGTTTGCCGGCGGCGGCTCCGCCGGTGGTGTTACAGAAGAGTACGATGAAGATACAAAATGTTTTTAGGGTTAATGAATTCCCGGACAGTTTTATTAAAATTGAAGGATCAATCGCGGCCGTCGGATGATGGGAAATGGACGGTCATGATTAAACGACGCCAAAATGACGTCGTTTTGAGTATGAGGCAATTGGACCGGGTGGTCCTGGGATTGGGCTTGGGTTGGTCCGGGGCTTGTTTGGATTTAATCCTTTTTGGGCTAAGGTTTTAATTGGAGATTGGCCCAATTTCCTTTTAATGGCCTTTCTTTCATTTATTCCTTTATTTGTTTTCTTGTATTTTCTTTATTTTATTTTTGTATTTTTATATTTATTTATCTCTTCTGATTTTATAACATGCTAAAACAAAACAAATTCCTAATTAAACTATTTAACTCCTAAAATTATTTAAAGCTTCATTTAAATGCAACAATTAACAATTAAAAATGCAAAGAAACTATATATATCTTTTGTTTTCCTTGAATTTTGTTCTAAAACTAATTAATACCTAGTTAATACTAAATTATGAAATTAGATCCTCCTAAATGCAAGTGCGTATTTTGGTATTTTCATATGACTTAACATGCGCAAATAAAATGCAACAATTAACAGAAAATGACACCAAAAATTCAAAAAAATTGTAAAAATAAGGAAAAATCATTTTTGTTTGATTTTTGGGAATAATTCATATATAGGGCAAAAATCACGTGCTCACAAACACAAACTCAACGAGTTTACGAATTTACAAGAGAATTCCTAGTCAGTATGCTTCTAAGTAAGCGATTTAGGAGATATAGTAAGTACAATAACAAGGTTACAACTCAACTAGGACAGCAACAATCAATCTTTTAGGAACTGGTCCGTAGTGGCGTTCAACCTTGTTCTTCAAGCTTGAGAGAATGATTTTTCTGTTTTTTGCTAGAGGCTTGAATGAGAAACAGAACCCTTCCAGTGATGTTTTTGTATAAATCCCCTTTGGTACATCTTGATCACATCACTTGAAATGATGTGAGTACCTTGTTTGGTTAGAGAATGAGTGGGCTGACAGTGTGGTGCAGTGCGGCAGAAACAGTGCTGTCAGTCACTTCAGTTCCAGCTGTGTCCAAATGACTCTGTACTGCTATATAGGAACCACAGGAGCATCAGGTCCTTGTTTGGTTCCTAGCTCCTGAATCTGTAGCAGTTCATCTTTTATTGGAGTCCGTTAGAGTTTGCAGCAATCCAAAGTAAGTCAGGTTCCCTAACTGGTTCTGAGCAGTAAGTTTGTTAGATCATCAAAACATAAGGCAAGAGTGTTTAAGATCTATCTATTTCCCCCTTTTTGATGATGACAAACTTAACAATTATAAAGTCAGACTTGGGCAGTAAAAGAATTTCAAGAGTTCCCCCTGAGACGATGCCTTACTCTTTCATGTTCAATAGAACCAGGTCCCCAATGTGGTTCCCCCTGAGTCCTATATTAGGCTGGCTTTCCTTTTCCCCTTTTGGCATCATTAAAAAGAACAATCAGCATAAATAAGCCCAACTAAGCTAACCCATGCCACATATGTGCACACAATCATGAGAACGAATAGAACACAAATAGAAAGTGCTAGACAAAATAAAAGAGGATTAGGAAGAGGTAGCAGTGGACTTGATCACAGGAGCAGTAGTAGTAGTACATCCCAACCACACATAAAAAAGACAAAAAAATCCACCAACCATCAACAAGGAACAAACAAAAAAAATATCCAGAAAACTGGTCACTGAAGGGAATCTTAGGGGGCACTAGGAGGAAAAGGCTTGGAAGTTGCAGCAAGTGTCCGGAGAACAAGGTCTTTTCAGGCGTTGCCTGACTTTTGCTCGTTGAGCAGTTCAGCCTTCAGGTTCTCAAAGTGCGCCCTGAGGTCAGCATTTTCTTGGGTCAAACGGATCACCTCAACATTCGACATGGGAACCGCTCGAGCTTGTTGGCCTTCCAGGATAGCATTTCTGGCCTTCAATCGACGTATTTCCTCAGCTGCACTGTTCTGGTTGTTTGTGAGAATATTTGCTTACGGGCCCCTACTTTACCTGTTCCCAAAGGAACCTCAAAGTATTTGAACACTCGCGTGAGCAAGAATCCATAGGGAAGCCCGTGATTGCCATCCTTGAAATCAGCCACCTTCTGCATGTGCTCAATCATTAT